>NW_006924009.1:2585-10850 GCF_000298275.1 Orycteropus afer afer
AAAAATAGCAAATAACAACAGACCATTAATACACAAGATAACATAACCCAGAAACCACAGCTATGGACATATCCAAAGTTAAATGAGCTTACAAGGTTGTAGACAGGGAACCAGAGATAGCAATTGGCAAGTGAGGACAACTACAAACAAAAAAGAGGGAAAAGACTGTGCAGTCACAGAAAAAAAAAAAAAAAGAGACCATAAGAAATCTACATAAATGGAAGAACATCCCATGCTCGTTGATAGAAAGATTGAACATTGTGAAAATATCAGTTCTACCCAAAGTAATCTATACATTCAATGCAATCCCTATCCAGATCCCATCAACATTCTTTAAAGATATGGAAAAACCAATCACTAACTTTATATGGAAAGGAAAGAGACTTCAGATAAGCAAAGCACTATTGAATCGGAAGAACAAAGCAGGAAGTCTCACACTCCCAGGTCTTAAAACCTACTATACAGCCACAGCAGTCAAAACTGTCTGGTATTAGTACAATGACAAACACATAGACCAATGGAATAGAATTGAGAAACCAGAAATAGATTCATCAACCTATGGTCAGCTGATCTTTGACAAAGGGCTGAAATGTATTAAATGGGGAACAAATGTATTAAATGTATTAAATGGGGAACAAATGTATTAAATGTATTAAATGGGGAACAAATGTATTAAATGTATTAAATGGGGAACAAATGGTGCTGGCAAAACTGGATATCTATTTACAGAAAAATGAAACAAGATCTGTACCTCACATCATATACAAAACTAACTCCAGGTGGATCAAACACTTAAAAGTGAAATCTAAAACAATAAAGTTCCTTAAGGAAAAACAGGGGCAAATTAAGGGGCCCTATTATATGGCCTAAATAGACTATCAAGCATAACCCAAAATGTACAAACAGAAGAAGATCAACTACATGAATGGGACCTCCTAAAAATTAAATTTTTATGTACTTCCAAAGATTTCTCTAAAAGAGTCAAAAGACAACCTACAGATTAGTAAAAAAAAATATTTGTCAATGACATACCTGACAAGAGACTTATCTCTAGAATTTATAGAAAACTTGAACATCTCAACAACAAAAAAGACCAATAATCCAATAAAAAATGTGCAGAAGACATGAATAGACACTTCACTAAAGAGGTTATTCAGGTGACTAACAAGCATGTGAACAAAAGCTCATGATCATTAGCCATTAGAGAGATGAAAATCAAAACAACAATGAGATACTATCTTTCCTCAGCACTAGTAGCAAAGTTCAACAAGACAGAGAATAACAAATTCTGGCAAGGATGTGGAGAGATTTGGGACTCTCATACACTACTGGTTGGACTGTCAAATGATAATAGAACCACTGTGGGAAGCAGTATGGTGATTCCTTAAAAAGATGGAATTTGAAACACCATTTGACCCAGCCATTCCATTACTACCTAAATATATTAAAGAATTGAGAGCCAGGACAAGAAGAGTTATATGCATACCCATGTTCATCACAGCACTACTTACAATGGCCAAAGTATAGAAACAGCCTAAGTGCCCATCAACAGAAGATTGGATAAGCAAACTATGGTACATACACACAATGGAATACTATGCAACCCTAAAGAACTACTTAGAAACTGCAAAACACCACATAACATGGATGAACTTGGAGGACATTATGTTGAGTGAAGTAAGTCAATAACAGAAGGACAACTATTGTATTAGTATTGTTGTTGTTGTTATGTGCCATTGAGTCAGACCCAACTCAGTGACCCCTCCTTGAGTTTCCAAGGCGGTATCACTCTGGTAGTAGATTTTCCAGCCTTCTTCCCAAGGATTGGCTGGTGAGTTTGAACCACCAGTCTTCTGGTTAGCAGTCAAGTACCTTAGTCACTACACTACCAAAGTGAAGGAAAGGTTTATATATGGAAGGAAATTTTCTTTGTTGTTTTCCAGGGGTGGAAGGGGATGGAATGGAACACTGTTAAATAGGTAGAGACAAATATTGGTTTGGGTGAAGGGATGGGCAATGTACCAAATCAACATGATGGCATTGAGGAAGAGGGAGACACAGAGAAGTGCGTGGGAGGTACAGACAGCAAAGTGAACCCTTTTGCACATACAGTACTGCATTGTCAGTGAAGGCAAACATTGATATATGGGTGGATAGATGAGTGGACAGGCTGAATGATTAAGTGTGTCTATGCAGGCAGGATTTTTCCCAGGACCATGTATAAGATTGGCAGACAATGTTTCTACACATGTATTATTATGTTCTGTAAGAATTCCCAGATATATAGTAGATCTCACAAAGGACAAGGTTGTAGTCACTTCTTGGCCACAAACAGCTACCCAGAGGGAGTGAATAGTTAGACCTGTGGGCTTGAGACCCTTGTCACAAGTGATATCAAGCTCAATTGGCATTTGTTCTACATCCTACATTGGCAAGTAGCTACCGAGATGTTAAAAGCTTACAAGAGGTCATCTCGATGCAATGACAGATCTCTCCTCATCCAGAGTAAAGAAGAATAAAGAAAACTAAAGACATATGGAAACAATTAGTCCAGGTGACTGGTACACCATGTGATTCTCAGCCTATCCAACTATGAGACCATAAAAACTAGATGGTGCCTGGCTTCTACCACCAACGACTTAGAAGGGGATCTATGTAGGAGAGCCTGGACAGCGTGGGAAAACAATGTGGAATAAAACTCAAAATCATTAAAAAAAAAAAAAAAAAAGTGGGAGGGGCCAGTCTTGCTGGTCTGATAGAACCTGGTGGAATCTGAGACTGTGGCCCCTAACTGCCCTTCAAGTCTGGAATTAAACCCACTTCTGTGGCTTCCATCCAAACAAAAGTCAAGTGCATGAACTGAAGATTTACATTACGTAGATATACTTCGTGGAGAGATCAATTATGGGAGAATAGAAGGGCTGTGTATGCATAGGGAGACAGCTTGGGTGGGCAGGAGTTCATGGGAGGAAAGGACACGGTGAAGAAATAACTTTGGGATTGAAGTGGGAGGGGAGTTGTTGTACTACGGGAAATTTCAATCAATGTCATGAGATGAAGTCTATGTGAACTGCTGTGTGGAAAGTGAATTTGCTCTGTAAACTTTTACCTAAATGACAATAAAATTAAAAAGAAAAAAAAAAATGGATGACACTGGGAAGAATAGGCATTCCACAAACTTAATTTGCTCAAGAGGAACACGTACATCAATCAGGAGGTTGTCATTTGAAAAGAAAAGGGAGTACTACATGGTTCAATATCAGGAAGGTATGTGTCAGAGCTGTATCCTTTTACCATACTTATTCAATCTGTATGCTGTGAAAATAATCCAAGTACCTGGATTATATGGAATAGAACTCAGTATCAAAATTAGAGAAAGATTCATTACCAATTTGAAATATGCAGATAACACAACCTTACTTGCTGAAAGTGAAGATGACTTGAAGCACTCACTGATGAAGATTAAACACTATAGTCTGCAGTACAGATTACACCTCAGTATAAAGAAAAGGAAAATCTTCACAAGTGGACCAATAAGTAGCATTATGATAAATGGAGAAAACATTCAAACTGTCAAAGATTTCATTTTACTTGGATCCACAATATATCCCCATGGAAGCAGTAGTCAAGAAATCAGAAGTCATATTGCACTGGCAAAATATGTTGCAAAAGACCTCTTTAAAGTGTTGAAGAGCAAAGATGTCATTTTGAAGACTAAATTGTGCCTAGCCCAAGCCATGGTATTTTCAGTCACTATATACCCATGTGAAAGCTGGACAATGAATAAAAAAGACCAAAATGAGTTGATGCTTTTGAATTGTAGTGCTGGCGAAGAATACTGAAAATACCACACATATCCAGAAGAACAAACAAATCTATCATGGAAGAAGTGCATCCAGAATGTTTCTTCGAATAGAGAATCATCAAACTTTGTCTCATCTACTTTGGTCATGTCGTCAGAAGGGATTATTCCCTAGAGAAGGATGCCATGCTTGGTAAAGTGGAGTGTTAGAGACAAAGGGGAAGAAGACCTTCAACAAAACACATTGCACAGTGGTTGCAAGTATAGTGAGCATAGTGAGGATTGTGAGGATGGTGTGCTACCAGGCAGTGTGTTGTTGTACATAGGGTCACTGTGAGTCGGAGCCAAATTGAAGGCACCTAACCAGAAGGCTGGTAGTTCAAACCAGCCAGTCACTCATCAGAAGGCAGACTGGGAAATCCAGTTATGTAGAGATACCACCTCAAAAACCCAAGGAGAGGTCACTATGAGTTGAACCGACTCAATGGCAGTGAGTGTGGTGTCTGTTTTTTTTTTTTTTTAAACAGCCACCAGTTTGTATGCTGAAAGCTACGAAACTTGAAGGATTTACTGATGAGAGCAAATGATAAAGCCTTCAATATGAATTCCATCTAACCATAAAGAAAACAAAAATCCTTACAATTGAATCAATAAGCAACATCATTGTTGTTGTTGTTGTTGTTATGTGCCATCGAGTCGACCCCGACTCATAGCGACCCCTCCTTGGGTTTCCGAGGCAGTATCACTACGGAAGTAGGATTGCCCAACCTTCCTTCCGAGGAGTGGCTGGTGGGTTTGAACCGCCAGCCGTCTGGTTAGCAGGCAAGTGTCTTAGCCACTATGCTACCAGAGCTCCCAGCAACATCATAGTAGATGGATAAAATATTGAAGTTGTCACAGTTTCATTTTACTTGTATCCACAATCAAAGCCCATGGAAGGAGCAGTCAAGAAATTAAATGACGTACTGCATTTGGGAAAGCTACTAGAAAATAACTTTTTGAAGTGTAAAAAAAGAAAGGTATCACTTTGAGGACTGAGGTTACTGGACCCAAGTCATGGTATTTAAATCTCCTCTTATGTTTATGAAAGTTTCACAATGAATAAGGAAAACAAAGAGGGATTAATGTATTTGAATCATGGTGTTGGTGAAAAACATGGAATATATATATAGTAGACTGCCAGAAGGAGCTCTGGTAGCATAGTCCCTAAAGCACTTAACTGCTAACCAGAAGGCTGGCTGTTCAAACCCACCAGCCACTCCTCGGAAGGAAGATAGGGCACTCTACTTCCATAGTGATACTGCCTCGGAAACCCAAGGAGAGGTCGCTATGAGTCAGGTCCGACTCGATGGCACATAACAACAACAACAACAGACTGCCAGAAGAAAAAACAAAAGTTGTCTTTGAAGAAGTAAAGCCAGAACTCTAAGAAGAGAGTCTGGCAAGATTTCAATTCAAGGATTTTGTATGTTTTATTAGGAGGGACCAATCTCTGGAGAAGGAGAAAGAGGAAGCTCTTCAACAAGATACACTGACACAGTGGCTGTAACAATTGGCTTAAGCATAGCAGTGATTGTAAGAATGGTGCAAGGTCAGGTAGTACTTCGTTTTGCTGTATGTAGGGTCACTTTGAGTCAGAACAGACACTAGGACACCTTATAACAATTGCTTCAAGGCATACAAGTTAGAATTTGAAAATATTGCATATGCATGATGCCCTAGTGCTCTTCCCCCTCTGTATATAATCCAAGTACTTTTGTTGTTTCCTTACCTTTGCATTTAAATACCTGATCCATTTTTCTTCTAATTACTTTTTAATCCATGTATATTTAGCTAGCCTGTAGATAGTAAAAGTACTGACTGAACTATCTCAAAAAAAAAAAAAAAACGAAAGAAAGGAAAACTGGGTCTGAAGGTTAGAGAAAATGGAAATAATTTGAACTCGTTATAGTTACTCTACAAATAGTGTTTTAGCAAGAAAAGTGACACAAAATCATACTTTAGCTATGTTCTGAAATGATAGCATATAGCATTATTGGTTGTATAGGTGCTTGGATCATTAGCATTTGTCATAGCTTTTGAGAAATATCATTTAGAACCCTTCCCTATATCTTATAGTTTCTTTGCAAAAAAAAAAAAAAAAATATATATATATATATATATAACTCAAAGAGCTGAAAGTACTATAGCTAGCTTGCTAGCTTCATGGTAGACTAAGAAAGATCAGCCAGGTATCTTGCTTTGAAGTATTGTTTTCCTAGGCATCTGACTGCGAATCATGAGGTTGGTAATTCAAACCCACCAGCAACTACATAGAAAGAAGACTGGGTAATCTACATCTGTAAAGATTTACTGCCTCATAAACCCAAAGAGGGTTGCCATGAGTTGGAATCAACTCAGTGACAGTGAGTTTAGTTTTAGTTTTGGTATTAGTTGATTTTTATATTCTTAGAAAAAACTGGCTAACCATTTAGAATAACATATTATAGTTTCAACTGATTATTTAATCTCACTAATTTTTATAAGACACACAGGAAGCTATTGTTAAAGTAACTTTTAAAGCACTTTTATTTTACAATAATTTATCAATCTTTTATGTTACCCAATTGCTTCACATTTTACTCTTACCATTCAATTCCTCAAAGCAATATCAGATGTGGTTAAAATATTTCTTGTCCATTAATTGTGATTAAATTAAGCTAGATACCAAAAAGATATAAATATATTTGCATAAAAATATGCTTAATTTACCAAATTTGAAAAGAGTCTGAAAGCACTTTGGAGACAGTTTTATTGCACACTTCCTTTTTTCATGCTAAAAATTTAATATAGTAATTTTTTGTGTGTCGTTTGAAAAGCTCCTTTCAAATGCTTGTCTTCTATGAATAAACTTACATTTTTTATCAAAAGTGTTTATCACTTAATCGGTTTTGAAGCAACTATATTATCATCAGCATGTTTCTGTCTACATATTAGAATTTGAAGGCAACCTGTAACTGCTAAGCTGTATATGAAATATCAATCTAGAAAAATGTTTGCTTCTTGTAAAATTGTCAAATACCATTAATTTATAGCTACTCATATTTTACAATTATAAACTTAGTTCACAATTAAATCTGTTAAGGTTAACTTTGTTCAAGAGTAAATTATTATTATTTTTTTTAATTCTAATACCAAAATAGGTGTAGATGATAAATTGTATTTGATCTCAGAGAGCAGAAATAAAAAGGTTTTGATATCACTACTGGTCTTACATGTTGATGAGGAAGACTACATGGGAGATTCCTGAAAACAACAATCTAAGACCCTTGATATGATATAAATATACTGTATGAGGTTATGTACTCCTGTTGAAACCAAATATACTTACCTCCAGAAAGAGGGGAGGAAGGAGATTCTATGTATATAGGCTTAATTATTCTGACCTTGACTTTTCACTTGCATAATACATTTCTATTTACTTCTTCCACCACACTTCCTGGAACAAGAATTAAAGTTTTAGCTCCTATAACTCTGTCTTAAATGTAGGCATATTAGGAGGTTGACACAAAGCGTTAAACAAAATCTTTTTTTTTTTTTTTTTTAATTGCTATCTCTCTCTTGCTTCTTAGTTTGGTGCTGACTGACTTTCCCTAGTATATCTTTATTTACGATGAAGTGAGATCAAAAGAATATCATTACAGAAAGTGTCAATTCTTTGTAATTACTATATTTTCCACATACAGATTTCATTTTACACTGGAACATACAACTTTACATATATTTTTCTTGACTCTCACATCTTAGTCCATGTCTGTTGAAGAAATAAAACTAAAAATGGAAAAAGGAAACAAAGTTCCCACTGCATGGGATGGATATCAAACCAAAACTCAGTGTCATGGCATTGATTCTGACTCATAGTGACCCCTATGGGTTTCCAAGACTGTAAATCTTCACCGAAGCAGACTGCCCCATTGCTCTTCCATAGAGCAGCTTGTGGGTTCAAACCACAAACATTTTGAGGAGCAGCCAAATGCTTTAGCCACCATCAGAGCTCCTTTAGGGATGGATGTAGTACAGTGCAATTCTGTAGAACCTGTCTGCACTGGTGCTAATTTGCAAATAGTTTGTCATGGGCTTTATTTATTTATTTATTATTGTGATTTGGGTGAAGATTTACAGAGCAAATTCACTTTCCATGTAGCAATTTACATATACTTTGTCTCATGACATTGACCACAGTTTACCACAATGCAACAGCTCCCCTCTACTTCCTCCCCATAGTTACCTCTTCCCAGTGTCCATTCTTCCATGGACTCCAGCCCCCTAAGCTGTCTCCCTGGGCATAGGCAGCCCTTCTTTCTCAATGATTGCTCTCTCCAAGGAGTGTATCTATTTGAGGTAAATGTCCAACACATATGCTTGTATTTTGTTCTGCTGGAAACCACAGGTGTGGGTTCAATTCCAGACATGAAGGGCAGCTA
>NW_006924009.1:11542-12771 GCF_000298275.1 Orycteropus afer afer
TTCACTGACAATACAGCACTGTATGTGCAAAAGGGTTCATATATATATTGTCTGTATCTCCCATGTACCTCTATGTCTTTCTCATCCTCAATGCTGCCATATTGGTCACTCACATTTGGTACATTGCCCTTCTCTTCACCAAATCAATAGTTATCTCTATCTATCTAACAGCCTTCCCTCCCCTGCCCTCCCACCCCTGCTAACCAACAAAGAAAATGTCCTTCTATAAAGGTAAACCTTTCTTTAATTTTGCAATGATGGACTAATACAATGTTTGTCCTTTTGTGATTGACTTATCTCCCTCAGCATAATGTCCTCCAAGTTCATCCATGTTATGCAGTGTTTTGCAGATTCTACATTATTATTTAGTGTTGCATAGTATTCCGTTGTTTGTATGTACCATAGTTTGGTTATCTGTTCCTCAGTTGATGGACATCTAGGTTGTTTCCATCTTTTGGCTATTGTAAATAGTGCTGCGATGAATATGGGTGTGCATATATCTGTTCTTGTCATGTTTGTTGGCCACTTGAATATCCTCCTTGGTGAAGTGTCTATTCATGTCTTCTGCCCATTTTTTAATTGGATTGTTTATCTTTTTGTTAGTGAGGTGTTAGAGTTTTCTATAGATTCTAGAGATAAGTCCTTTGTCAAATATGCTCTTACCAAATATTTTTTCCCAATCTGTAGGTTCTCTTTTGACTCTTTTGGAGAAGTGTTTGGAACCACATAAAAATTTAATTTTTAGAAGTTCCCAATCATCTGGTTTCTCTTCTGCTGTTTGTGTATTTTGAGTTATGCTTGATAGACTATTTATACCATATATTAGGGCACTTAAATTTGCCCCTAAATTTTCCTTGAGGAACTGTATAGTTTTAGGTTTCACATTTAAGTCATTGATGCATCTGTAGTTCATTTTTGAGTATGGTGTGAGGTACAGATCTTGTTTCATTTTCTGCAAATGGATCTCCAGTTTTGCCAGCACCATGTATTAAACAAACATTCTCTTCCCCATTTAATAGATTTGGGACTTCGTCAAAGATCAGCTGACTATAGGTTGATGGATCTATTTCTGGGTTCTAAATTCTATTCCATTGGTCTATGTATCTGTCATAAAACCAATACCAGGCAGATTTGACTACTGTGGCAGAATAGTAGGTTTTGAGATCCGGCAATGTGAGACCTCCTACTTTTTTTTTTTCTTCAATAGTGCTCTGCTTATCCAACATCTC
>NW_006924009.1:13800-14530 GCF_000298275.1 Orycteropus afer afer
CACGATGCTAAATCTCTCAATTAGTTCCAGTAGATTTTTGACTGAGTCTCTTGGGTTTTCTAGGATAGGATCATATCATCAGCAAATAAGGATAGTTTGACTCCTTCCTTACTAATTTGGATGCCTTTGATTTCCCTTTCTTGCCTTATGGACCTGGCTAGGAGTTCCAGTACAATATTGAATAGAAGTGGTGCTAGTGGGCATCCTTGTCTGGTTCCTGTTCTCAAGAGAATGGTTTCAGTCTCTCTCCATTGAGAATAATGTTGGCTGTTGGTTTTGTATAAATGCCCTTTATTATGTTGAGCAATGTCCCTTCTATTTCTATTTTGCTGAGATTTTTGATCAGGAGTGGGTGTTGAATTTTATCAAATGTCTTTTCTGCATCAATTGATATGATCATGTGATTCTTCCCCTTTGTTTTATTTATGTGGTGGATAACATTATTATTTTTTTTAATGTTGAACCATCCCTGCACACCTGATATGAACCCCACTTGCTCATGATGAATGATTTTCTTGGTATGTTGTTAGGTTTCATATTTAAGTCTTTGGCTAGGATTTTGTTCAAGATTTTTCCATCTATATCCATGAGGGCTATTGGCCTGTAGTTTTCCTTTTGAGTGATGTCTTTGCCTTGTTTTGGTATCAAGGTTATGCTTACTTCATAAAATGAGTTAGGGAGGATTTCATCCTTTTTTATGTTTTGGAATAGTTTGAGTAGGATTAGTGTC
>NW_006924009.1:15481-16510 GCF_000298275.1 Orycteropus afer afer
GAAGAAAGGTTGGGCAATCCTACTTCCATAGTGATACTGCCGCGGAAACACAAGGAGGGGTCGCTATGAGTCAGGTATGACTCGACGGCACATAACAACAACAACAACACTGAAGAAGAAAAACAAAGCAGGAAGGCTCACACTCCCAGGTCTTAAAACCTACTATACAGCCACAGCAGTCAAAACTGCCTGATATTAGTACAATGACAAACACATAGATCAATGGAATCAAATTGAGAACCCAGAAATAGGTCCAATGACCTATAGTCAGCTGATCTTTGAGGAAGGCCCAAAATCCATTAAATGGGGAAGAGAATATTTGTTTAATAAATGGTTCTGGCAAACTGGAGATCCATTTTCAGAAAAATGAAACAAGATTTATTCTTCACACCATACACAAAACGAACTCCAGATTGACCAAAACTTAAATGTGAAAGCTAAAACTATACAGTTCCTCAAGGAAAATCTAGGGGCAAATTTAAGGGCTTTAATATGTGGCATAAATAGATTATCAAGCATAATTCAAAATGCACAAACAGCAGAATAGAAACCAGATGATTGGGACCTTCTAAAATTAAATTTTTATGTGCTTCCAAAGACTTCTCCAAAAGAGTTAAAAGAGAACCTACAGATTGGGAAATATTTTTTGGTAATGACATATCTGACAAAAGACTTATCTCTAGAATCTATAGAAAAATTCAACACCTCAATAACAAAAAGACAAACAATCCAATTAAAAAATGGAATAGACATTTCAACAAGGAGAATATTCAAGCAGCCAACAAACATATGAAGAAATGATCACAATCGTTAGCTGTTAGAGAGATGCAAATCAAAACAACAATGAGGTACCATCTTGCTCCAGCACTAGTAGCAAAGTTCAACAAGACAGAAAATAACAAATGGTGGCATGGTTGTGGAGAGATTGGGAGTCTCATACACTGCTGGTGGGACTGTAAAATGGTATAAGCATTGTGGAAAGCAGTATGGCAATTCCTTCAAAAGTTGGAATTAGAAATACCATTTGAC
>NW_006924010.1:0-541 GCF_000298275.1 Orycteropus afer afer
GATTTTAACAAATTCCCTTAATTTCTGCTTATCTGGAAATGTCCTAATTTCACCATCATATTTGAGGGACAATTTTGGTGGGTACATAATTCTTACAGTGATAGCATTCTATCACTATATACTAAGTGATAGCATTCTCATTTGGATTCCAGGGACCTAAGAACAGGCAGCGGGGTGGGAAGCAGGGAGAGGACAAAAAAAAGGCAAAGGGGACCAGAACAGATTAAGGAGTCAGCTGCAGGGACCCAGGTGAAGAGAGAGAACCCAGGCCATGCCCTACGAGGAGCGAGGCAGGAAGGCAGGGAGAGGACAGAAAAGGCAACGGGGATAGGAACGGATGGAGGATTCAACCGCAGGGAGCCTGGTGAGGAGAGGGAGCCCAGGCCACCCACCACAAGTAGTGATGCGGGAAGCAGGGAGAGGACAGAAAAGGCAAAGGGGACTGGAACACATTGAGGAGTTAGCCACAGGGATGCAGGTAAGGGTGGATGGAGGGGTTTCCAACAGCTAAGGGAGACAAACTTGTCTGTCGGTTTGTCCT
>NW_006924010.1:2596-3170 GCF_000298275.1 Orycteropus afer afer
ACAAGATAAAAGAATTGAACCAAAGATTTCAAAGAGCAGCTTGAGAAGACAAAGGCAATTACTATAATGAAATGTGAAAGGACCTGGAGTTAGAAAACCAAAAGGGAAGAACAGGCTCAGCATTAGTCAAGCTGAAAGAATTGAGAAAAAAATTTAAGCCTTGAGTTGTGTTATTGAAAGATTCTAAGGGCAAAACATTGAATGATGCAGGGAACATCAAAAGAAGATGGAAGGAATACACAGAGTCACTGTATCCAAAAGAACTGGTCGATATTCATCCATTTCAGGAGGTGCCATATGATCTAGAACCAATGGTACTGAAGGAGAAAGTCAAAGCTGCAATGAAGGAATTGGCAAAGAACAAGGCTCCGGGAATTGATGGAATACCCATTGAGATATTTCAACAAACGGATGCCACACTGGAGACACTCACTCGGTTATGCCAAGAGATTTGGAAGACAGCTACCTGGCCAAATGACTGGTTGTTGTTGTTATGTGCCGTCGAGTCGGCCCCAACTCATAGCGACCCCTCCTTGGGTTTCCGAGGCAGTATCACTACGGAAGTAGGATTGCC
>NW_006924010.1:3830-13823 GCF_000298275.1 Orycteropus afer afer
GACCAATAAACAGCATCACGATAAATGGAGAAAAGATTGAGGTTGTCAAAGAATTCACATTGCTTGGTTCTACAATTGAGGCCAATGGAAGCAGCAGTCAGGACACTAGATGATGTGTAGCACTGGATAGGTCAACTGCAAAGGAACTCTTTCAAGTGCTGAGGAGCAAGGATATTTCCTTGAGGACTAAGGTGCGCCTGACACAGACCATGATATTTCCAATCACCTCAAATGCATGTGAGAGCTGGACAATGAATAAGGAAGACCGAAAAAGAGTTGATGCTTTTGAGTTGTGGTGCTGGCAAAGAGTGCTGAAGGTACCATGGACTGCCAAAAGAACTAACAGATCTGTCCTGGAAGAAGTGCAGCCAAAATGCTCCTTGGAAGTGAGGATGGCCAGACTTCATCTCACCTACTTTGGTCATGTTGTCAGAGAGGATCATTCCCTGGAGAAGGATGTCATGCTTGGTAATGTGGAGGGTCGACGAAAGAGGGGAAGGCCTTCGACGAGATGGGTTGACACGGTGGCTGCAACAATGGGCTCAAGTATAGCAAGGATCATTTCTTTGCCCAATAAATGTGTTATCTGTTTCTGAAAATTTAGTATTAATCTTCTGGATTTCTGTGTGTAGATTTTGTATCATTTCTAATTTTTCATTTATTTTGTCATTTTGTTCTTGTATTGTTTTTTGAAATTGTTCTAGGGTTTTCTCTGTGTTTTCCTCAATTTTGTCAGTGTTTTCCTTGAACTGTCTCTCAATTTGTTGAAGATACCTAAATATAATTGTTTAGAATTCCTTATCAGTGAGTTCCAATGCTGCATCTTCCTCAGGGATGTGTTTTGGGTCTATATCCTGGTCCCTTGTTTCTGCTGGTTTGTCTTGCTTCTTTGTGTGGACTGTGATGCTCTGTTGTCTCCAAGACATTGTCACATTTTTGTGATTTATATTTAATTGGTGATTGTATGTTGGAGTAACTTACCCATGATTTTCATTTTCTTTGTTTTGTTTGTATGTTATCTGCACAAGCAGGGTACTGTGCTGTGCTTCTGTTCACTAGTTGACAGCACTTGTACACTCACCACCTGTCTCCTTTCCTGTTGTCAGCCTCTCGTATGTCACAGCTGACCTTGGCAAATAGATTCTATTCTTAAGTCCCTGGAATCCGAATGAGAATGCTATCACTTTAAAATTCAAAATGGTTGCCACTTGTAAAGATTCAAAATGACCTCACCCTTGGTTACTTTAAATATCCAAAATGGCCACCATTTATAAACATTCAAAATGGCTGCACCCTTAGTCACTTTGAATATACAAAATGGCTGCCACGTGTAAACAATCAAAATGGCTGCACCCTCTGGACAGCGGAAAGTCCATAGCTCAGGATGTCTCCCTCCTTGCTGTTTCTCTTCCTACTCATAGTCCACCAGCGCAATCATTCCTGCAGCCCTGGGTGACCAGGGCTGATCTTTAGGTCGATTCTCAGGTTCCAACACCAATTGGAAATATTCAGGCTGTTGGTTCCATCAGAGTAGCTGACAGTCTGCAGCTCCAGCCATCTCTGTACCCACTGTTTTCATTCAGGTTTTTCCACTAGTTGATGCCTAATCCACTTCTGCATAGTTCCTTTCAAAGCTCAGTGTTCCAGGATTATCTTCGGTATCTCTGTCAATTGGTTTTTCTTTTCTTTGTTGAAAAGGGTCTGTGTTGCTTGTCTGCCTACTCTTCCATCTTACCAGAAGTGCCAGACTTCAGCATGATTTTTTGGGAGGACACAGTCAATCCATAAGAGCATCTAACAGAATAAAAATTCTTTGACAATTGTGTTGACTGTAGTGGGCTCTTTGCCAACATAACTGATTAATCACCAGGCTAATTCATGCCCATGAATTTTTTTTGAACACCAACTAAAACCAACCCACTGTGCTAGATATGAGGATGTAAGGATCAGAGCAACATTGTGTGGCCAGGAGAGGCCATTTTGGATTGGGCTTTATATCTGATACAGTCAGTTAAGCACTCAGCTGCTAACCAAAAGGTTGGCCATTTGAACCCACCCAGAGGCTCCTTAGGAGAAAGTCCTGGCTTCTGAAAGGTCACATCCCTGAAAACCCTATGGAATACAGTTCTACTTTGCAACATGGGGTCTCCATGAGTTGGAATCAACTTGATGGCAACTGCTTTGTTTATTTTGTGGTTGTTAGATGTCATCAAGTCAACTCTGATTCATAGCAACCCTACATACAACAAAACAAAACATTGCCTGGTCCTATACCAGCCTCATAGTTCTTTCTATACCTGAGCCCACCATTGCAGCCACTGTGTCAATCCATCTTGTTGAGGGCCTTCCCCTTTTTTGCTGACCCTCCACTTTACCAAATGTGATTTCCTTCTCCAGGGAATGGTCCTGTTTTGGTTACCAAGTGCTGCTCTGACAAGAATATACCACCAATAGGATGGCCTTAACAAACAGAAGCTTATTCTTACAATTTGGAGGCTTTAAGTCCAAGTTCAAGGTGCCAGGCTCTAGGGGCTAGATGAAAGCCCCTCAACCTTGGGCCCAGGCCTACTGGAGCTAGAGGCTTTTCTTCACTCAGACAGCTGCTGGCTGCTGAGATTGACAAGCCCAAGGTTGACAAGTAAAAAGGCATAGTGCTGATGTTACCAAACCACACAGCAGACCATTATTTCAAGTGCATTGAAAGTCCCAAGGTTGGCAGAGCATGGCAGGCTGTTGAGCAGTGGCTTAACATGGCTACATGCAGGGTTCAACGTGCCATAAGATAGAGACTGTTCCCCAAGGCTTCTCTATATATACAAGAAGCAGACCACATCCCTAAGACAGCTGCTCAGCTGCTCACAGTAGATTCCATCATGGAGCTGATTACCAGTCTCATTATGGGGAATAACTACATCCAGCTGCCTAGCCACTCAACCAGGCCCAACCAAGTTGATGCACAAACTTAACTGACACAGGTCCCTTCTGACAATGTGACCAAAGAAGGTGAGATGAAGTCTGGCCATTCTCACTTCCAAGGAGCATTCTGGCTGCACTTCCTCCAGGACAGATTTATTAGTTCTTCTGGCAGGCCATGGTACATTCAGTATTCTTTGCCAAGACCACAACACAAAAGTATCAACTCTTCTTTGGTCTTCCTTATTTATTATTGTCCAGCTTTTACAGGCATATGAGGTGATTGAAAATACCTTGGTTTGGGTTAGGCGCATCTTAGTCTTCAAAGAGATATTCTTACTCTTCAGCACTTTAAAGAGGTCTTTTGCAGCAGATTTTCCCAATGTAATATGTCATCTGATTAAGTTCTTTTAGTTATATCGTATTTAGCTTTTGTTGTCTTCTTTTTACTTTTGTTTATCATGCAGTTAAACATTTCTGTATTATAACTTTTTTCATTTTACTTTCCTTTTCCTTTTCTTTCCTGTAGATCTGGTTCCCACTAGTCCTCTTATCTTTTAGAAAGGCTTGTTATACACATATTTTTTTTGAAGAATGAAGTCTTTGTTTTTATCTTCTCAGTTTTTGTTCCTTGATTGGTTTTATTTCCCTCTGCTTTGTCATCCCAAGGTACCTTATTTCATCCTTTTTTATTTGATTGTTTGCATCTTTATTCATTCTTAATTCCATGTCCTCTTCCCTTATCCTGGAAGTTTTTGTCCTTCATTTCTACTAACCTAATTCCACCACTCCCAAAGTGTAGAACAAATCCTGGCTCAATTCATGTTTACTGCCTTGGCTTTCTGATTTTATATATATATTTGTGTCTCTGGACTATACACTCTTTGAAGACTGGAACCAGATACCATTCTCCATGGTATCTAGCAAAATATTCTGTATGTGGTAGACCTAGAGAGACCTAATATTACCATTTATTTATGTACCCAGCAATTTTTTAGAAGGAATTGTTAGACGCTTTATGTATATTCTCATATAGAGTGTTCAGTTTACACTATTGTTAGGTGCTGTGGAGGCTGCTCTGGCTCATAGGACCCTACGTACAACAGAATGAAACACTGCCTGGTCTGGCGCTATCCTTACAATCCTTGGTAACCATGATTGCAGCCACCGTGTCAATCTGTCTCATTCAGGGTCTTCCTCTTTTACTGGTGGTGCAGTGGGTAAGGCATTTGGCTACTAAAAAGTTCAATACCACCAGCTGCTCCACGGGAGGAGGATGAGGCAGAGGCACTCTACTTCCATAAAGATTACAGCCTTGGAAACACTATGGGAATCACTATGAGTCAGAATTGACTGGATGGCAGTGGGTCAGTTTACACCAACCACTCATATATCAATCAGTATTTTTAAAGTATTTAAAAATATTCAGCACTATTTTGACAGGCCAGTTTCTAAACCCCAGCAGGGGCAGTTGACTGAGTGTGCAGCATGTTTAGATTTCCCCTCTTATCTATTACTGCCATGCTAGTTTCATGATAGAAGAGGTTTTTGGTTTTTTTAACAGAGTAAAATGAAGTTATTCCATTCTTCCTCCTGTCAGATCTCCTCATTGAAAACTGAGCAAAATCATGTCAGGTATTAAAAAAAAAATGAACAAAAAACTAGGTTTTATTATTCTAAAACTAGGTTATATTGTTCTAATATAGTTTGATAATTATTTGTCAAGATTTATAAACTTTCATTAACTTCTGAACAAAGTAGAGTTTTCCTCCTGTGTCCTTGGCATTATCCCCACAGACAGCATTTCATAAAACTTTCATCCAGTAAGTTGCATCCTTAGGTTTTTTCTATAATACTTTAGTTCTATACTTGAGGATTTGTCATCTGGAGAAATGAAGCACAAAGCTGTACTGTGTGGCATGACCTAGATGATGAGGAGTTATGGTCTTGTTTTTCAGGTGGTTGGCAACACAACATCTGGAAGCTACAGTTACAGCATCCAGAAGAGTCTGGCTTTTGCGTATGTCCCCATAGAACTAAGTAAAGTGGGACAGCAAGTGGAAGTTGAACTATTAGGCAAAAATTACCCAGCGGTCGTCATAAAAGAGCCCTTGTTACTAACAGAACCAACCAGAACCCGACTTCAGAAGAAAGGTGGAAAGGACAAAATTTGAAAAAGATCTTTAACAATCAACAGAATTATGGATGCTATATGACTATATTTGAAATGATTGTAATTGAGTTTTCCAGAAGATGAGAGGAGACCAAGAATTTATTTCAACATCATCAAAATTAAGATTTGGAATTTTAATTGCTTTCTAAGCAAGATAGAATATCAGAATATTGAATTAGTGATTTACATTGTTCTTTCAAATGAAAAAACTTCGAAATGAATGTTCATACTGTTCCATGTTGTTGATTATAAGACTCAATCAGAAAAACAATTAGGCATTTGTTAATATACAATCATTATTATAACTGAATTAGAAGATGATTATATAATTTTAGGACTATATGTATATGTTTCTTGGTGACCGAAAACAATTATGTTTTACATGAAAATACATGTGATACCATAGTTGGATTTACTTCTTTGAGAAATTTTTTCCTAGATGAGTAAATGAAAGTTTTAATTTTTCATAATGTATCTATAATGAAAATAGTAACATTTAATCTTGAGAGATCAATAACATATTTATTCAATTCTCTGAAATATTTATTATTTTCTTAGTGACTTTCCTGAAAGTAGCTGTATAGGATATCATTATTGTCCTTTCAAAGGTTGTTTTTTAGAACAGATATTGCAAAAAAGAACAGCCTTCCAAAGGAAGTGGTACTTGTAAACCATCAGAAATGAAGCTGAAACATAAATAGATTGTGCCAGTACAAACACAGTTTGAATACTGAACACCTCTTCTTGGGAAAGAATTAATGCATTTGACATCACATTGTGCTGTTCTGAGTATCATTTCACAAAGTATTTGACAAAGCAGGTCAAACGAAACTTTAAAAGCTGACAGGATTGCCCTTACTGCTATGTACAGAAATATATATATAGTTTATTCTTTGATACAGTTTTTGAAATTATTTTCATTTATTTTACTGAATAAGTCAAATTTTTGTTTAAAGTTTGTCATTTATAATTTACATCACACACATCTTTGTTACACATTTATTGAACTTTTTCTAGATAATAAAGCTCAATATGAAGCATGATGAGGTTATGTAATTAGAATAAAATTTAAGATAATTTCTTAACTTGTAAGTTTTGAAAAGTTGCCACATTTACATTTTAAATGTTTCATGTTATTGTTGTGTGCCATCAAGATGATTCTGATTCATAGTGAGGCTGCAGGACAGAGTAGAACTCCCTCCCACAGGGTTGCCAAGGCTGTAATTTTTACAGAAACAGACTGCCAGAATGATGGTTCTCCCACAGTGTGGCTAGTGGGTTCAAACCTTTCAGTTAACAGCCTAGTACTCGACCACTGTGTCACCAAACCAATCTCATAGCCATCGAGTCGGTTCCAACTCATAGTGACCCCTCCTTGGGTTTCCAAGGTGGTATCTGTACGGAAGTAGATTGCCCAGTCTTCCTTCTGAGGAGTGGATGGTGGGTTTGAACCACCAGTCTTCTGGTTAGCAGTTAAATGCCTCAGGCACTATGCCACCTTCAAGGGTTCTTAAATACTTCTACAAGTCATCATATATTGAAACTCTTTAATATGCTATTCATTTTTCTTTGGTATATACTCTTACATAAGAAAAGGGGGGGAATCTTGGTAAAAAATATTTCCTAATTATTGGGAATGTTATCCGTTTTCTCTGCCTCAGTTCTGGTGTTGAGTGCTGGTTAAAGCCTTTGACTAGAATCAGAAGATCTTATTTCTCATTCTTTGTCTCTGTAACACTTATTATACTTATGACCTTAGGATATTTACTTATCATCTAGATTCATCTTCTGCAAAATAGGTTTAGACTCTTCCAATGTTTTAGATATATAATGGTAAGAAGCAATAATGAAGATATCACAACGCTGAACTCATATCATACAGTTCATATAGCACTAAAAAAGTAAATTGAATAGTTAGATGAATACTAAATGTTTAAGGAAATTGTACTCACTGTATAAAAGAGTCCACTTCCTGATTTCCTTAAGAAGTTGCCCTCTTTCTCTCTTCTGTTGTTTACTAGGGGCAGTTAAGTTTATAGGTGACCCCAGCACCCCTATTCCCAAACAGGCAGTGGTCCTGGCCTAGACATCAGGTTCAGCTGATCCATAGTCTGACCAACAACCTAAAACAACTTGGCCATGGAAAAATGAGCTGAGTTTACCCAATTTCATCCCTTAGGTAATTGAAGTGTTCATCAGAGAAGAAATTGATTACTACTGGGAGTTGAAGCAGAAAAGTCGCATAGAGTGAGAAGCTTTGAACCGTAAAGTCTTAGGGTGGTGAGAGCTACTAATAAGAGGGAAGCCTTCAGGGAGATAGAGAGTGAAAGAGCAGTTCTTAGCATTCTCAGCCCTTGATGGCTTTTTGGCCAGTCCTAGGGCAAAATCCTTGACTCAAAAGACCTCCTCTAAGACCACTACCAAAAAACCAAACCTGTTGCTGTCTAGTAGATTCTGACTCATAGTGACCCCATGTGTGTCAGAGTAGATTTGTGCCCTACAGGGTTTTACCTTTCAGAGGTAGATCACCAGACCTTTCTTCTAAGCCACATTTGGGTAAGTTCAAATTGCCAACCTTTCAGTTACTCCCAAGAATCTAACTATTTATACTACCCAGTGACTCTTCTAAAACCACTGGCTTCTGGAAAGTGAGTCATACTTAGAACAGCCTAAAAGGAATGGGCTGAGGATTAGTGTCAGCCACGAACAGCAAACAACCAGCATGCTTGAGGGTATTAAGTGATGTGCAGAGGCAGGTGTCTAAAGCTTAGGAAAAGCCATTTCAAGAATATACTGATGAATGATAGGCACTTTCTCCTCTTGAACTTGGAAAGCTTTTTGGGACTGCAAAAGCACTTTTCAGTCAACACATTATCAAAACATTTATGGATGTTGTTACTTTGCTAATGTTTACATCCTATCTAACCTATTTCTTTCTCCTTTTATACTGATAGGAAAGGTTGACAGGAAAAGGAAAAAAAAAAAACATTTAAAAGTGGGCATTATCAAATATTCAGCAAATACTAAAACAACAGCAACAAAGGAAATGATAGCAAGTTTCATAAACATAATGGGCTCAGCACAGAAAATTATATGCAACAAAGAAACCACAGGCACCATGAAAAACACCTAACAAAATGACAGCAACAAATTCATACTTGTCAATAATTACATTGAATGTTAATGGATTAAATGCACTGCTCAAGAGGTGGAAAGTTGCAGACTGGATAAGAAAACAAAACCCATTAATAT
This sequence comes from Orycteropus afer afer, assembly GCF_000298275.1. Classification (NCBI taxonomy): domain Eukaryota; kingdom Metazoa; phylum Chordata; class Mammalia; order Tubulidentata; family Orycteropodidae; genus Orycteropus; species Orycteropus afer. The sequence goes on from NW_006924010.1 coordinate 12,169, forward strand.
GCTGTCTACAAGAGATACACCTTAGAGATAAAGACAAAAATAGACTGAAAATCAAAGGTTGGAAAAAGATGTATCAAGCAAATGGCAACCATAAAAGAGTAGGAGTGACAATATTAATTTCTGATCAAATTGACTTTAAGACAAAAACCACCATATGAGACAAGGAAGGACATTATATAATGATTAAAGGATCAATTGAATGAGAAGATATAACTATAATAAATATCTATGACCCAATGAAAGATCCCCAAAATACATAAATCAGACTTTAAAAGAGTTGAAAAGCCAAATAGATGACTCCACAGTCATAGTGGGAGACTTTAATACACCACTTTCTTTCAAAGATAGAAAAACTGGAAAGAAACTCAAAAAAGATGCAGAATAGCTAAACAATACAATCCATCAGCTTGACCTTATAGACATCTCTGCAGCCCTTCACTCAACAACAGCACAATATACATTCTTTTCCAGAACACATGGAAAATTTTCCATGATAGACCATATGTTAGGCCATAAAGCAAGCCTTAATAAATTTAAAAACATTGAAATACTGCAAAGCATCTTCTCAGATCATAATGCTATCAAACTAGAAATCAACAGTAGGAAGATCAAAGGAAAAAGAGTAAACACAGGGAAACTGAATAATACCCTCCTTGAGAAAGACTGGGTAAGAGATGAAATAAAAATTGAAATTCAAAAATTCCTTGAATCAAATGAGAAAGAAAATACAACATACCAAAATCTTTGGGACACAGCAAAAGCAGTGACCAGAGGCCAATTTATAGCAATAAATGCACACATCAAAAAAGAAGAAAGAGCCAAAATCAACACTTTAAACCAACATCTCCAACAATTAGAAAAAGAACAGCAAGAAAAGCATACAGTCACCAGAAGAAAGGAAATAATAAAGTTTCAAGCAGAAGTAAATGAAACGGAAAATAGGAGGACAATAGAAAAAAATCAACAGGACCAGAAGTTGGTTTTTTGAAAAGATCAATAAAATTAACAAACCACTGGCAAATTTAATAAAGGAAAAGGGAGAGAATACAAATAACGTGAATAAGAAACAAAATGGGTGACATCATAACAGAACCAATTGAAATAAAAGGATAATATCAGGATACTAGCATAGTGCCTAAGGCATTTGACTGCTAACCAGAAGGCTGGTGGTTAAAACCCACCAGCCACTCCTCAGAAAGAAGGTTGGGCAATCTACTTCTGTAGTGATACTGTCTCAGAAACCCAAGGAGGGGTTGCTATGAGTTGGGTCTGACTTGACAGCACATAACAAAAACAACATGAAGAACTGTACTTCAACAAATTTGAAAATGTGGAAGAAATGGATGGATTTCTACAAACACACCACTTACCTAAACTAACACAGACTGATGTGGAAAAGTTGAACAGATCCATAACAAAAGAAGAAATTGAATAGGTCATAAAAAAATCACCAACTAAAAAAAAGTCCTGGCCCAGATGGTTTCACTGGAGAATTCTACCAAACATTCAGAGAAAAACTGATACCAATCCTACTCAAACTATTCAAAAACATAGAAAAGGAGGGAATCCTCTGTACTCATTTTATGAAGCAAACATAACCTTGATACCAAAACCAGGCAAAGACATCACTCAAAAGGAAAACTACAGACCAATAT
>NW_006924010.1:14563-15348 GCF_000298275.1 Orycteropus afer afer
CAATCCAGATCCCATCAACATTCTTTAAGGATATGGAAAAACCAATCACCAGCTTTATATGGAAAGGAAAGAGACTGCGGATAAGCAAAGCACTATTGAAGAAGAACAAACTAGGAGGTCTCACACTGTCGGATCTCAAAAGCTACTATATAGCCACAGTAGTCAAAACTGCCTGGTATTGGTATAATGACAGACACATAGACCAATGGAATAAAATTGAGAACCCAGAAATAGATCCATCAACCTATGGTCAGCTGATCTTTGACAAAGAGCCAAAATCCATTAAATGGGGAAGAAAATGTTTGTTTAATAAATGGTGCTGGCAAAACTGGATATCCATTTACAGGAAAATGAAACAAGTTCTGTACCTCATACCATTCAAAAAAACTACTTCCAGGTGGATTAAAGACTTAAATTTGAAACCTAAAAATATAGAGGAGCTCTGGTAGCATAGTGGCTAAAGCACTTGACTGCTAACCAGAAGGCTGGCAGTTCAAACCCACCAGCAACTCCTTGGAAGGAAGGTTGGGCAATCCTACTTCCGTAGTGATACAGTCTCGGAAACCCAAGGAGGGGTCGCTATGAGTCGGGGCCAACTCAACGGCACATAACAACAACAACAACAAGGAAAAATTAGGGGCAAATTTAGGGGCTCTAATATATGGCGTAAATAGACTATCAAGCATAACTCAAAATGCACAAACAGCAGAAGAGAAACTGGATGAATGGGACCTTCTAAAAATTAAATTTTTATGTGCTTCCAAAGACTTCTCCAAAAGAGTCAA
>NW_006924010.1:16858-18138 GCF_000298275.1 Orycteropus afer afer
AATGGAATACTATGCAACCCTAAAGAATAACCTAGAATCTGCAAAACACCACATAACGTGGATGAACTTGGAGGACATTATGCCGAGTGAAATAAGTCAATCATGGAAGGACAATTATTTTATTAGTCTGTTATTGCAAAAGTCAAGGAAAGGTTTATCTATGGAAGGAAATTTTCTTTGTTGGTTACCAGTCGGGAGAGGGGAGGGGAGGAACACTGTTAGATAGGTAGAGATAAGTATTGATTTGGGTGAAGAGAAGGGCAATGTACCCAATGTGAGTGATCAACATGAGGGCATTGAGGAAGAGGAAGATATAAAGAGGTACATGGGAAGTACAGGCAACAAAGATGAACCCTTTCGCACATACAGTACTGTGTTGCCAGTGAAGACAAACACAGGTATATGGGTGGATAGATGGGTGGACAGGCTGAACTATTAGGTAATGTCTGTGAAGTGGGGAGTGTACCCAAGGGTTGGCAGACAGTGGTCCTACAGGTGTATTTGTATGATCTGTAAGAATTCCCAGGTGTATAGTAGAGCTGACAAGGGACAAGACTTCTTGGTCACAGCCAGCTACCCAGAGTGACCGAGTACTTGATCCGGTGGGCTCGGGACCATAGTTGCAGAGGACATCAAGCACAATTGGCATAACATACTACACAAAACATTGTTCCACCTCCTACTTTGGCAAGTAGCAACTGGGATCTTAAAAGCTTGCAAGCTGCCATCTAGATGCAACAATGGGTCTCTCCTTGTCCAGAGCAAGGAAGAATGAAGAAAGACAAAGATTCATGGAAACAATTATTCCTAGAAACTGGTACACCATGTGATCCTCAGCCTATACGACTATGAGACCAGAACTAGATGGTTCCCAGCTACCACTCTCAATCACTCGGAAGGGGATCTATGTAGGAGATCCTGGATAGACTGGGAGGACAACGTGGAACAAAACTCAAAATAATTTAGGAAAAAAAAAAGGGGGACCAGGTTTGCTGGTCTGATAGAGCCTGGTGGAACCCCTGAGACTATGGCCCCTAGCTCACCTTCAGGTCTGGAATTGAACCCACACCTGTGGCTTCCACCCAAACAAAAGACAGGCATATGAGTTGAACATTTACCTGAGGTGATACACTCCTTGGAGAGATCAATCATGGGAGAAGGAAGGGCTGTTTATGCACAAGGAGACAGCTCAGGGGGCAGGAGTGCATGGAGGGATGGACATAGGAAAGAGGTAACTATTGGGAGGAAGTGGGAGGGGAGCTGTCGCATTGGGGTAAATT
>NW_006924011.1:0-2363 GCF_000298275.1 Orycteropus afer afer
GTTAAACACTTACCTCAAGTAGATACACTCCTTGGAGAGAACAATCATGAGAGAAAGAAGGGCTGCTTATGCACAAGGAGACAGCTCAGGGGGCAGGAGGGTATGGAGGGATGGACACTGGGAAGAGGTAACTATGGGGAGGAAGTGGGAGGGGAGCTGTTGCATTGTGGTAAACTGTGGTCAATGACCGGAGACAAAGTATATGTGAACTGCTGTATGGAAAGTGAATTTGCTCTGTAAATCTTCACCCAAATCACACTAAGAAAATAAAATGTGCAAAACCAAACAAACGAAAAAAGACACAAGGAAGGAATAATAACAGGGAAGAGTTGAAGGAGAGCTCTTACATTGTGGGGACTGTAATCAGTGTCACAAAACAAAATGTGTATGAACTGTTGGATGTAAATCTGCTTTGTAAAATTGCACCCAACTCACAATAAAGAGTTCATAGATATATTTATATATATTATAACCAAAATACATATAAAAATTCACAGAAATGGTGTGGAGGAAGTATCTTCTAACATCCTCTAACTTCACAAGAGGGAGAGAAAACAATCAACCGCAACAGGCCAAGGCTGATTCCTACTAGCCCAGACAGGCCAACACCCTCCAACCTTTTTGCCAATTCTGGCACCAACTATCCCTTCCAAGGCACTCACTACTTTTCTGTTGGGTTCAATAATTCATTGCAATGGCCACACATAAATCACAGACAGTACTTATAATTATGGAGTTTATTAGGGAAGTAATAGGTTACAATACAGGTTCAGGAATGCACTACAGATACAATTCTTCAATCAGGACAGTGTCCCCTCTGCTATGCCCTCAGACACATTCGGAGCAAGTAATTCCCTACACCAAAATTCCCAGTTGAATTTAGAGGTCACTGAAGAATAGGTTTGATGCAAGGAACACCAATGACCAAAAACCAGATGAGTTGTGGTATGACACCAAAAACATACATACAGAAAGCAAACAGTCATTAATAGGACAGGAAAGGAAGAAAAGTTCAAAATGGGTATCAGAAGAGACTCTGAAACTTGCTATTGAATGGAGAATAGCTAAAGCTAATCAAAGAAATGATGAGATAAATTAGCTGAACAGATTTCAAAGGGCAACTTGAGAAGACAAAGTAAAGTATTTTAATGAAATATGCAAAGAACTAGAGTTAGAAACCCAAAGAGAATAACATGCTCAGCATTCCTCAAGCTGAAAGAACTGAAGAAAAAATTCAAGCCTCAGTTTGCAATATTGAAAGTTTCTATGGTCAAAATATTGAATAATACAAGATGCATCAAAGGAAAATGAAAGGAATACACAGAATCACTGTACCAAAAAGAATTGGTTGATGTTCAGCTGTTTCAGGAGGTAGTATACAATCAAAAACAAATGGCATTCAAAGAAGTCCAAGCTGCACTGAAGGAATTGGTGAAGAGCACATCTCCAGGAATTGATAGAACACCCACTGAGATGTTTCAACAAATGGATGCAGCAACAGAGGTGCTTACTCATCTATGCTAAGGAATTTGGAAGGTAACTACTTGGCCAACAGACTGGAAGAGATCCATATTTTTGCCTGTTCCAAGAAAGGTGATCAAACAGAATGTAGAAATTATCAAGCTATATCATTAATATTATACGCAAGCAAAATCTTGCTGGAGATAATCCAAAAATGGTGGCAGTAGTATATTGGCAGGGAACTTCCATAATTTCAAGCCAGATTCAGAAGAGGACATAGAATGAGGGATATCATTGTTGATGGGTCTTGGCTAAAAGTAAAGAATACCAGGAAGATATTTACCAATGTTTTGTTGATTATGCAAAGGCTTTTGACTGTGTGGATCATAACAAATTATGGATAGCATTGCAAAGAATGGGAATTCCAGAAAACTAAATTGTGCTCGTGAGGAGTCCGCACATAGACCAAGAGGTTGTCTTTCAAACAGAACAAGGGAATACGTCATGATTTAAAATCAGGAATGGTGTGCATCAGAGTTATATCATTTCACCATACATAGTCAATCTGTATGCTGAGAAAATAATATAAGAAGCTAGACCATATGAAGAAGAAAACAACATCAGGATTGGAGGAGAACTCATTGCAGATGACACAACTGTGCTTGCTGAAAATGAAGATGACTTGAAGCATTTACTGATGAAAATTAAAGAATGAAGTCTTCAGTACGTATTTGTGGTGTAGTAAATTACTTAGTGTGGCTTTTCTACCCATAAGTCTTTGTAAACTCCAAGGTGGGATTTTCTATGAGCAACTGAGGAGCTCCTGATTGCTGAAGTTGTCCACCTGGGGTATTTCTGTTGGGAGTAGCACAAAACAATGTTTTGGGAGGTGCCCACTCTCT
>NW_006924011.1:3458-4558 GCF_000298275.1 Orycteropus afer afer
TTCCGTAGTGATACTGCCTCGGAAACCCAAGGAGGGGTCGCTATGAGTCGGGTTTGACTCGACGGCACATAACAACAACAACAACTTTGGTCATGTGGTTAGGAGGGAACATTTTATGGGGAAGATTTTATACTTGGTAAAGTAGAGGGTCAGCAGAACAGGGGAAGACTCAACAAGATGGATTGACACAGTGGCTACAGCGATGGACTCACATACAGCAAGGATTGTGAAGATGGCACAGGACCATGCAATGTTTTGTTCTGTTGTACAAAGGGTCGCTGTGAGTTGGAGCTGACTCAATGGCACCCAGCAACAACAACACCCCCACACGAGTGCCATATACCTTATTCACATTACTAGCAGGCTATCCAATCAATTGTGTACCACAAGCACCTTACATTTGCATAGTTCCACCCAGTCATCTGATTGGTGTTACATACACCATGGCTAGAAGAGCCATACCAAGTAATTCCCTGAACCAAAAACTTCAATAACAACAGAAAGACAACCCAATCAAAAAGTTGGCAAAAGGACTTGCATAGACATTTCACCAAAGAGGACATTCAAATATCCACCAAATGCATGGAAAGATGCTCAACATCATTAGCCATGAGAAACATGTTAAAAAAAAAAAAAAAAAGTATTAGTGTACTTTATTCCAGTAGGTCTGCTTCTAAGAATATATCTCAAGAATATAGCCTGAAAATAGGTGAAACAACAAAAAAAAAAAGTGCTCATACAAATTATTTTAATACTGACAATTAAATGTTATATAAATGATAGAAATAAGGATATGATTAAGTAACTTATTGTTGTTGTCGTTGTATGCCGTTGAGTCAGCCCCGACTCATAGCGGCCCCTCCTTGGGCTTCCGAGGCAGTATCACTATGGAAGTAAGATTGCCCAACCTTCCTTCCGAGGAGTGGCTGATGGGTTTGAACCACCAGCCTTCTGGTGAGCAGTCAAGTGCCTTAGGCACTATGCTACCAGAGCTTTATACTTCCATAATAATATGAATGAATTGCCATAGTTATGTTTTGGAAATTATATGTACAACATTGGCACAATTATATGGAAGATATATAAGAAGAAGGCAATGA
>NW_006924011.1:7903-12131 GCF_000298275.1 Orycteropus afer afer
TCCAAAAGCTGGGAAACAAACAAATTGAGCCCTCTAAATTAATAACATTCTTCCTGCAGGCTGTTTTTAGACTGTAGTGCAGGAAGGCTGAACTCAAGAAAAGCAGAGTGGTATTGCATAGTGTGGGGAGAAAGAATTTGCATGTCAGAGTACCCAAAAGGAAGAAATCCAAAATCTGCATAGACGTCCCCTTGAATATGTTGAATGATAACAAAAATCTATACATGCTGTCATGTATCAAACTGTGCACCCCAAAAAATATGTGTTGTGAATTTTAACCCCTATACTTACACATTCCTGGAGCCTTGTTTTTCACTAATTCCTTCAGTGCAGCTTGGATTTCTTCCTTCAATACCGTGAATGTTGTTGTTCATTTGTTAACTCCATTTGTTAACAAGAACAATGGTTCTTGTTAATTTGTTAATTCCTCAAAAGGTTGAATGTTGACCAATTCTTTTGGATACAGCAACTCTGTGCATCACTTCCATTTTCTTTTGATGCTTCCTCTATCATTCAATATTTTGCCCACAGAATCCTTCAATATTGAAAATCAAGGCTTGAATGTTTTCCTCAGTTCTTTAAAGCTTGAGAAATGCTCAGCATGTTCTTCCCTTTTGGTTTTCTTATTCCCAGTCTTTGCACATTTCATTATAATTATCTTCTCAAGTCATCCTTTGTAATGTTCTGTTCAGCTCTTTTATTTCATCATTTCTTTCTTTTGATTTAGCTACTTTTCTTTCAAAAGAAAGATTCAGAGTCTTTTCTAATACCCATTTTGGTCTCTTCTTCCTTGCCTGGTTTTTTAATGCTCTTTTGCTTTATTCAGGTATGATGTTCTTGTGTATGTATGCATGTATTCTTTTGTGTGTATAAAGCCATCCAATAACTCATATGTTCTTCAGTCATTGGTGTTCAATACCTCAAATACATTCCTCACATGGTCTCTAAATTCAAGTGGAATACAATCAAGTCATATTTTGGCTATTGTAGACATATATTATTTTCTTCATCTTCAACTTGAACTTCTATATGAGCAACTGATCGGCTTCTCCACAATCTGATACTGGTCTTGTCCTGCTGATGATATTGAACTCCTCCATTGTCTCTTTCCACAGATGTCATCACCTTAATTCCTGGGTATTCCAGTGAGGTTCACATATAAAGTCACTGTTTATATTGTTGAAAAAAAAAGGTATTTGCAAATAGTTGGACTTGCAAAATTCTATCATACAGTGTCTAGCATCATTTCTTTCACAACAGCCGTGTTTTCCAACTACCGATGCTTCTTTTCTTGTTTCCAAGTTTCACATTCCAATCACCAATAGTTATCAATACATCTTGGTTGTATATTTGGTCAACTTAAGACTGTTGAAGTCGGTAATAAATAAATAACTTCAGTTTCTTCATCTTTGGCTTTAGTGGTTGGTGCGTACATTTGAGTAATAGTAGTATTAACTGGTCTTTCTTGGATGCATGTGGTTATTATCCTATCATTTACAGCACTGTATTTCAGGGTGTGGTTGTTGTTGTTGTTATGTATCATCAAGTTGGACCTGATTCATAACAACCCCTCCTTGGGTTTCCAAGGCAGTATCACTACCGAAGTAGATTGCCCCATCTTCCTTCTGAGGAGTGGCTGGTGGGTTTGAATCACCAGCTTCTGGTTAGCAGTCAAGTGCCTTAGGCACTATGCTACCAGAGCTCCTGTATTTCAGGGTAGGTCTTGAAATGTTCTTTTTCATGATGACTGTGATGCCATTTCTCTTCAATTTGTCATTCCTGGCATAATAGACCAAATGATAATCTGATACAAAATGGGCAATACCAGTTCATTTCAGCTCATGAATGCCTATGATCCACCACTTGTCTGTCAATTTGTCATACGAGGAGGCTTGTGTGTTGCTGTGTGGCTGGAGACTATGCCACCAGTATTTCAAATACCAGCAGGGTCACCCATGGTGGACAGGTATCAGTAAAGCTTCCAGACCAAGACAGACTTGGAAGAAGGAAAGGGCCATCTATTTCTCAAAGAACTGGCCAATGAAAACCTTAAGAATAGCAATGAAACATTGCCTGATACAATACTGGAAAACTTTATGAGTAGCCCTGAAACACTGTCCAATATAGTGCCAGAAGATGAGCATCTCAAGGTAGAAGGCACTCAAAATATGACTGGGGAAGAGCTACCTCTTCAGAATAGAACAACTTTAATGATATGGATAGAGTACAGCTTTCAGGAACTCCATTTGCTGATGTGGCATGACTCAAATTGAGAAAAAATAACTCTAAACATCCATTAATAAGCAGAGCATGGAATTTACAAAGTACAAATCTAGGAAAATTGGAAGTTGTCAAAAATCAAATGGAATGCATAGAGATAAATATCCTAGGCATTGGTGAGATGAAATGGACTGGTATTGACTATTTTCAATCAGACAACCATATGATCTACTATGCCGGGAATGAAAAATTGAAGAGGAATGGCATGGCATTCGTCATCACAAAGACTGTTTCAAGAACTATCTTGAAGTACAATGCTGTTATTGTTGTTGTTATTTGCCATCGAGTCGGCCCTGACTCATAGCGACCCCTCCTTGGGTTTCTGAGGCAGTATCACTATGGAAGTAGATTGCCCAACCTTCCTTCCAAGGAGTGGCTGGTGGGTTTGAACCGCCAGCCTTCTGGTTAGCAGTCAAGTGCCTTAGGCACTATGCTACCAGAGCTCCTACAATGCTGTTTGTGATAGGATAATATTCATAAGCCTACAAGGAAGACCAGTTAATATAACTATTATTCAAATTTATACACCAACCATCAAAGCCAAAGATGAGGAAATAGAAGATTTTACCAACTTCTACAGTCTGAAATGAACCAAACATGCAATCAAGATGTGTTGATTATCACTGGTAACTTGAATGCAAAAGTTGTAAACAAAGATGAATCACCAGTAGTTGGAAAATATTGTCTTGGTAATAGAAATGATCCTGGAGATCACATCATAGAATTTTTCAAGACCAATGACTTATTCACTGTAAATGCCTTTATTCAACAACATAAATGTTAGCTATACATGTGAACTTCACCAGATGGAGTACCCAAGAGTCCAATTGACTACTTCTGTGGCAAAAGGAGATGGAGGAGCTCAATATCTTCAGCCAAAACAAGGCCAGGATCTGACTGTGGCACAGACCATCAACTGCTTATATGCAAGTTTAAGTTGAAGGTGAAGACAATTAAAACAAATCCACAAGAGCCAAAATACAAACTTGATTATATCCCTCCTGAATTTACAGGCCATCTGAAGAATAGCTTTGATGCATTGAACACCAAAGCCCCAAAACCAGAGGACTTGTGGGATGACATCAAGAACGTCATCCATGAAGAAAGCAAAAGGTCATTTAAAAGACAGGAAAAGAAGAAAAGACCAAAATAAATGTCAGGAGAAACTCTGAAACTTGCCCTTGAATGGAGAGTAGCTAAAGCAAATGGAAGTAATGACAATATAAAAATCTGAACAGAAGATTTCAAAGAGCAGCTCGGTAAGACAAAGTCAATTATTGTAATACAATGTGCAAAGACCTGGGGTTAGAAAACCAAAAGGGAAGAACATGCGCAACATTTTTCAAGCTGAAAGAACTGAAGAAAAAATTCAAGTCTTAATTTGCAATATTGAAAGTTTCTATGGTCAAGATATTGAATTATGTAGGAAATATCAAAAGAAGATGGATAGAATATGCAGAGTCACTGTACCAAAAATAATTGGTTGATGTTTATCCATTTCAGGAGGTGGCATATGATCCAGAAACAATGGTAAAGAAAGAAGAAGTCAATGCTATATGGGAGGAATTGGCGAAGAGCAAGGCTCCAGAAATTGACAAAACACCCATTGAGATGTTTCAACAACAGATACCGCACTGGAGTCACTCTCTTGGCTATGCTAAGAAATTTGGAAAACAGCTAATTGGCCAACTGACTGGAAGAGATCCGTATTTGTACTCATTCCAAAGAAACATGATCCCACAGAATATGGAAATTATCAAACAATATCATTAATATCAAGGCAAGTAAAATCTTGCTGAAGATAATTCAAAACAGTTGCAGCAATATATTGTCAGAGAACTTCCAGAAATGCAAACTGGATTCAGAAGAGGATATGGAACCAAGGATATCATGGCTGATGTCAGATGGATCTTGGCTGAAAGCAAAGAACACAAGAAAGATGTTTACC
>NW_006924011.1:12259-13056 GCF_000298275.1 Orycteropus afer afer
GCAAAGAATACCAGAAAGATGTTTACTTGTGTTTTATTGACTATGCAAAAGCAAGTGATTGTGTGGATCATAACAAATTATGGATAACATTGAGAAGAATTGGGAATTCTAGAACACTTTGTGCTCACAAGGAATCTGTACATAAACCAGGAGGCTGTCAGTCAAACAGAACAAGGGGCTACTGCATGATTTAAAATCAGAAAGGGAGTACCTCAAGGTTGTATCCTTTCACCACACTAACTCAAACTGTATGATGACCAAATAAAGTGAGAAGCTGGTCTATATGAAGAACATGGCATCAAGATTGGAGGAAGACTCAGTAACAATCTGCAATATGCAGACAACACAACTTTGCTTGCTGAAAGTGAGGATGACTTGAAGCACTTACTGGTGAAGATTAAAGACTACAGTCTATGATATAGATTACATCTCAATGTAAAGAAAATGAAAATCCTCACAACTGGACCAATAAGCAGTATCACAGTAAGATTGAAGTTGTCAAAGATTTCATGTTAATTGGTTCCACAATCAACACCAATGGAAGCAGTAGTCAAGAAATCAGATGACATACGCACTGGGCAAATCTTCTGCAAAAGACCTCTTTAAAGTGTTGAAGAGTTAAGATGGCTCTTTGAAGACTAAGGTGTGTCTAACCCAAGCCATGGTATTTTCAATTGCCTCATGCATGTGAAAGCTGTTGTTGTTGTTAGGTGCCATCGAGTTGTTTCCAACCCATAGCAACCCCATGCACAGCAGAACAAAACACTGCCCAATCCCATGCCAGCCCCACAATCCAT
>NW_006924011.1:16079-17465 GCF_000298275.1 Orycteropus afer afer
ACAGTGTTTCTTTGCTATTCATGAGGTTTTCCCTGGCCAATTCTTTGAGAAGTGATGGCCTCCTCCTTCTTCCTGAGTCTGTCTCAGTCTGTAAGCTGGGCTGATACCTGTGCACCATGTGCATCCTGCTGGGTTTGAAACACCAGGGGCTCAGCCTCAAAACTCACATCAACACATCGCCATGGTAGGACAAACCGACAGACAAGTTTGTCTCCCTGTTGGATACCTCTCTTACCACCCTTACCTGGGTCCCTGCGGCTGACTCCTCCTCTGCCCAGATTCCTAGGCCTTTTAATCCCCTTTCTCCGACTCTCCTGTCCTGCTGCTTTGGGCGTGCCTGAGTTCCTCTCCTCACCTGGATCCCTGCAGCTGACAATGTGAGAGCTGGGCAATGAATAAGGAAGAGTGAAGAAGAGTTGATGCTTTTGAGTTGTGGTGTTGGTGAAGAATACTGAAAGTACCATGGGCTGCCAAAAGGACTAACAAATCTGTCCTGGAATAAAATGCAGTTGGAATGTTCCTTGGAAGCATGAATGGCCAGACTTTGTCTGGCCTACTTTGGTCATGTTGTCAGAAGGGACTATTCTCTGAAGGATATTATGCTTGGTAAAGTGGAGGGTCAGTGAAAAAGGGGAAGGTCCTCAACAAGATAGATTGACAGAGTGGCTACAATGATGGGCAGAGGTATAACACAGATTGTGAGGCTGGCATAAGACCAGGCAGTGTTTCATTCTGTTGTACATAGAGTTGCTATGAGTCAGAGCCAACTTGATAGCACCTAACAACAATAACAATGCCTATGATATTGATTTGTATGCATTCCATTTCTTTTTTGACAACTCCCATTTTCTTAGTTTCATATTTCATACATTACACATTCTGATCATTAATGGATAAGTGCAGCTGTTTCTTCTCATTTTGAGTCTTGCCACATCAGGAAATGAATGTCCCAAAAGCTTTAGTCCATCAATGTCATTAAGGTCAACTCTACTTTGAGGAGGCAGCACTTTCTTAGTTGTATTTGAGTGTCTTCCAACCTGAGGGGCTCATATTCTGGCACTGTATCAGATAATATGTCACTGCTATTCATAAAGTTGTCCACTAATATGTCATATAGTGTCTTACTGCTACTCATAAGGATTTCAATGGCTAGTATTTCAGAAGTGGATAGGCTTGTACTTCTTCCTAGTCTTTCTTAGCCTGGAAGGTCCACTGAAACTTGTCTATCATGGGTGACCCTGCTGATATTTGAAAAACTGGTGCCATAGTGTGGTAGTTCTATTGGTGTGTCAGCTTGGCTGGGCCTGGTTGAGTGGCTGGGCAGCTGGTGGTAGTTATTCTCCATGATGAGACTGGCAATCAACTCCATGGTGGAATCTACTACAA
>NW_006924012.1:0-2180 GCF_000298275.1 Orycteropus afer afer
ACCCTGTGGAGCACAGGTCTACTCTGACAAAAATGGGGTCATCATGAGTCAAAAGTGACTCAGCAACATTTTGTGTGTGTGTGTGTGTGCACGCACGCACAGTGAATTGCTTGATGTGGCCCTTCAAGCCATTGTCCTCCATTCAGTGATGTATTGTAAATCCTATTATCCACGCCTATTTGGGGTGATGTGGTAGTTAAGGTCGAGTGTCAACTTGGCTGGGCAGCTGGTAGTAGTCGTTCCCTATGATGACTGGTAATCAGCCCTGTGGTGGGATTTACCTTGAGCAACTGAGTAGTTGCTGATTGTTAAATCCATCCATTTGGGTTATTTCTGGTGGAGCAACACAGGTAGAATGTATCTTGAGTCCTGGCTTGCTGGAGAGTATAACTCAAATCACCACCGTTAGCTTCCTTGAGGGTATACCTACAAATCTTCTGGGAAGATATGCCCTCCTCTTGCTCCGGTTTTGTGTTTTGACTCATCCTCATCTCACCCCTGGATTTGGGACAGCAACCGTCATCTGATCTGCTGATGGAGGTTCATCAAACACCAAGAACTGGGAGGATTCTCCAGACCCACTCACAGAACTAGGACTTGACAGCCTGCCAGCCTCCACCACTACAACGTGAAATGATCCCTTGGGTGTCTGTGAGTTCTGTGAGGTGTTACAGTGAAATACAGAACCCTAAGATGGGGGAGATTACTGCAAAGAGGAGGAGGAGTTAACGTCTGAAATGATGGAGTGGCACGGTAGTTTGGACATTTGGGACATATTTAACCTCTGCCTCATGGGGACCAGCCTTGTGCTGATGGTTCTAAGAGAAATTGTTCAAGCAGTATGTTTGTTTTGTTTTTAATGTATGTAAAGCTTAGGACATTAATCATGTATAGGATGAAAAGCAAAATAGAATTTCCAAACTAATGGGTGGGGCAAGCAGATAGGAGTAAGTAGCCACTTGAAAAAGATAAGTTAAGGAAAGGAATAAGAGAAAAACAAAATAAAATGTAAACCATAAAGTAATAAATAAATAAATAAATAAATAAAGTCCAGAACAACAACAACAAAAATTAAAAAGAGAATGTCCAGAGAAGAAATCACACATCGCCTATTATACGCTTTTTTGTCCCTTAGGATAAAGAACTGGCTGAAAATAAGAGCATAATAGTCCTCTCCTCCAATTCTAGAGCCACAGGAGATCCAAGGGGCCAGCCATGAGGCCTCCGGGCTCTATGGAGACGAAGACCCCGCAGTGGCATTGGGGTGAGATGACACTGGGCTGGGTCTGTGTCTCACCACTTCTCTGCAGTGACATCTCCTCGGGGACCATGGATCTTAATGGAGGCTGCATTAGCTAATCCAGTGATTCAATTAGTTCTAAATGCTCCTGGACTGTGAAGGGGGGATGGCAAGGTGGGGATTTGCTGACTCCTATTTGCCGGGAAGAGTTTCCCAAGACAATGGAGATGCAATTTGAATTCCCAAGCTCCCCACTTCCCTTTCCATTCAAGAGCCCCAGGGTCATCAACTATGATGAGATCATGTATGTGAAAGCACTTTGAAAACTATTTTTATTACTCATTTCCTCTTTGGGGGATGGGTGCCCCCATGGCCTATTTTCTCCAGCCACCTTCTGGTCCAAGAGATGAGGGGGCTCCCCCAAGGGTAGGGGACCAGGCCTAACCTGGAGGAGTCCCAGGCCAGTGGTTTTGCTGACTTCCAGAACATGAATATGTTGATCTTCGCCAGCAAACATCAAAGAGTCTTCCAGTGACAGCTCTGCTCAGCTCGTGGGCACAATAGGGACACTCTCACTTGGGGACACAAGCACAGGCTGCCCCATCATTGTCCATTTCCTCCAGTAACCTCTTCTCCATCTCTGCAGAGAGAGCTAACTGTGAGGGCAAGAACCACTTCTTGGATGCCAGTCTTAAGGAGCACAGTGTAGTATGTGGTAGAAAGGCACAAAAAAGGGGAAATGGGGAGAATGAAGAACAAGAAAAGAGAGGACACAATGGCATAGAGATGAACCTCATCTATCTAGAGGTCCCTTTACTCTCTGGGGGAAGATAAACTCTCCCAGAGTCTTTCTCACTGTGGATTACCCACATTCCAGGAATTGCTTCTAACTCTCTGGTAGCTGCTGATGAAGACTGAAGAATACAGTCTGCAGTATGAA
>NW_006924012.1:3065-4379 GCF_000298275.1 Orycteropus afer afer
GGGGCTTCCAGACTAAGACAGACTAGGAAGAAAGTCTGGCAATCTACTTCTGAAAATTAACTAATGAAGATCCTAGCGATCATGACAGAATATGGTCCATATAGTGCTGGGAGATGAACTCCCTTAATTAGAAGGCACTCAGAATACACAGTGACTGCAACAATGGACTTGAGCATTATCAACAATCGTGAAGATGGGGCAGAGCTGGGCAATGTTTTCTTCTGTCATACACAGGAATCACCTGCAGACACTGAAAGATATTCATGCCCTCGCCCCACACACTCTAATTTAACTGGGTAGAGTGTATGCCTGGACATCGTATTTTTTCCATCTCCCTAGGTAGCAGTGTGCTGGTAAACCAGCTCTCCAAATTAAAAAGTCCTGACTTTTGGTATCTGCCAATTCCTGTGGTATAAATACCCCCACCATGGCCTATTTTAAGCAACTAATTGTGTAACAACTGGTTCCAGCACACCACTGTCTCTGGTGATTCTAAGTTGTAGCCAAAGTACAGAACTCCTACAGCAAGCCCTACGAACTGTTAGGAAGAGGCATTTATCTAGGCCTGGGAGGTCTGTGTCCCTGAGAAGAAGGGGTCTGGTCAGATCTCATATGCATACACCTCCTCCCCAGCCCTAAGGGCTATCCTCTCATGCCACTCTCCCACCAGAGGCCCTTTGTAGAAGTTTGTGGAGATGGATATGGGACAAAGAAGAAAAGAAACTCCCAGGTACTCCTGAATGCTCCAGGGCTCCTTCTAGGCAACAACCTCTCAGCTGTTCACTTCCTGTCCTTTCGATCATCTCAGGAAATGTCCTCAATACTGACAGCAGGTCACACACCTGAGAGCCATTTGATCCACCTTCACTGACAGCATAAGCAAGCAGTGTTTCCTCAGTATTCATTCAGAACCTCGGATGGAGCCAAGGAGGAGTAGGACGGGACCAACGGGAAGGATGACACCTGCTTCTCCTGGCATTGGTGGGAGCCTCCTGTCTGAAGCCATCGTTCTTCTTTTCCTCTGGGGACAACTATCTACAGCATTTATTAAGGAATTCAGAAATTCAACTCTGCAAACCAATATGATAAAAGTCTGTGGCCCAGCACAATATCACTAAGGAAAAGGAAGGTATGGGTGGTCCCACGTATAAGGGCAAGTCCAGGTATGCTGGGCTTCTGGGAAGAAGAGAACTCAACTATCTCAGGCAGATACAACATGGCGGGTGGCCCTTGGTTTGCAGACATCTCATGTAGTCTGCAGGCAGATTGCAAGCCACGTGCATTGGGTAGATGGAGATGCATCAACTCCAAGGA
>NW_006924012.1:5104-6009 GCF_000298275.1 Orycteropus afer afer
AGTCATCATGAGATGTAAAATTATATATAGAAACTCTCTGCATGCGTAGTTATGAGTAAATTGTTCTCCTATGTGTTAAAATAGGGTGAATATATTTAGGAGCTCTGGTAGCACAATGCCTAAGGCACTTGACTGCTAACCAGAAGGCTGGTGGTTCAAACCCACCAACTACTCCTTGGAAGGAAGGTTGGGCAATCTACTTCTGTGGTGATACTGCCTCGGAAACCCAAGGAGGGGTTGCTATGAGTTGGGTCCAACTCCACGGCATATACCAACAACAACGTTTGCCATCAGCCAATCCTCTGAACCATAGAATCAACTGATACTAAAGCTAGAAGGGAACTTAGAGATAACTAGCTCATTTTACAAGTGAAAACACCAAGGCTCAGAGAAGTGTCTGGGTCAAGGTCACAGGGCTTCCTAGGGTTAGACCTTGGTGCATCTGTGAGTGAAAGGGCATGGAACAAGAAGTCACCACTTTTCACAAGCCCACACACAGTCCCTGGAAGAAGGTGACAGGGAAGAAAAGGTTGAGTTGCAAAAGAAATATCAAAACAGACAGTGATGCTGATGCGGTCCAGGGGCAGAGTTGAATAGGGAGAGAAATAATAGATTTTGGCGTTAGGAGAGGGCCAGATCAGCCAAGGGTGACAACAGAGAATTGTGAACAAGAGATGAATGGTACAGAGCCACAGAGAAAGATGAAATAAGCCAAGTATGAAATCAGGCCTCCCTGGCCACTCTTAGCAGAGCACCTGCTGGGAAGTGGTAACAACACTGTGGTGGGTCTGTAAAGCAGGGAGGGCTCTTGGGAAGCAGTGAGGCTTCTGGAGATGAAGGGGTTAACTCAGCTCAGACTGGGAATTAGTCTCAGCTTCACCAGCTGTTAGGTGCCAAATAGAGTC
>NW_006924012.1:7234-8148 GCF_000298275.1 Orycteropus afer afer
TTGCAAGCCAGGAAGCCTGAGACACAAAACAAGGAGGAACCATGTTCACCAACCAGGCCTCACTCAATGGATCCTTGTTCTCTCTTGACTATGTGGGTGACCTGAGACACAGAGAGCACAAAGGATGGGGCAGCATTACACAGCAAGACTGAGGCAGCACCAGACAAAGGTCAGCATTTTCTGGGTCAGCAGTCTTGGCTCCCTGAACATACTTTCAAAGTGGGGACCAAGGGGCTGACACTGTTTAGATTTGTCAAGCCGAAGCGAACAACAAGAGGTTACAGGGTGCTGGAGTCCTTGGGTGGTAAATGGTTAAACACTCGGCTGCTAACTGAAAGGTTGGAGGTTTGAGTCCATCTAGAGGTGTCTCAGAAGAAAGGCTTGGTGATCTACTTCTGAAAGATCAGCCACTGGAAACCCTGTGGAGCCCAGTTCTGCTCTGAAACACACGGCATCACCATGAGTTATAATTGACTTGACAGCAACTGGTAACTGGTTACCAAAACCAAACCCGTTGACATTGAGTTGATTCTGAGTCATGGCGACCCCATGACATGGCGACCCCATGACATGGCGACCCCATGACATGGTAATTACAGACTAAGATGGATGAGGAAAAAAGGCCTACCAATCGATTTGCAAAAAGCAGCCATTGAAAACCCTTTGGATCACAACAGTCCAGTCTGCAGCCCCTCATGGGGATGGCGCAGGACTGGGCAGTGTTTCCTTCCATTGTGCATGGGGTCACCCAAGTTGGGGCCAACTCAATAGCAGTGGACAACAGACTCATGGGGGAGAAAGAGAAGCCATGAGATAAAATGTATAATTTGTCTTAGCACCTGCAATATTTCACTTTGATAATAATGATACTTCAGGTTCCAAGTCATTTTCCCATGCATCTGATATGATCTTCC
>NW_006924012.1:8838-9484 GCF_000298275.1 Orycteropus afer afer
GACAGGATTATAACACAGACCCCTAGCCTTACACCTACCCCTCACTTATCCACTATCTCATTATCCAATATTTTGCATTTAGGACAACAGTAAAAAATCTACTATCCAACCACTTTGTGCGTTAACAACATATGTCTGGCTGTATGAATGCCAAGGTGCAAGGTGAGAATAATGCTGGCTGTGATGGTTGAGGTTATGTGTCAACTTGGCTGTGCCCACTGGAGCTAGAGGCGGTTCTTCACTCAGACAGCTGCTGGCTGCTGAGGCTGAAAAAACCCAAGGTTGACAAGTAAAAAGGCACAGTCCCGATGTTACCAAACCACATGGCAGGCCATTAATTCAAATCCATTGTAAGTCCTAAGGTCAGCAGAGCATGGAAGGCTGCCAACAACGACATAGCTACATGCAGGGTCCAAGCATGTCTTAAGCTAGAGACCATTCCCAAAGCTGCTGCTTATATACAGGAAGCAGACAACATACCCAAAGTAGCTACTCAGCTGCTTGTGGTAGATCCCACCATGGAGTTGATTGCCAGTCTCCTCATGGGAAATAAATACCACCAGCTGCCCAGCCACTCAACCAGGCTCAGCCAAGTTGACACACAAACTTAACCACCACAATTCCACCACTTGTCAATTTTGCACCT
>NW_006924012.1:11009-15405 GCF_000298275.1 Orycteropus afer afer
GGGGGGTGACTGGGGCTAGTCTTGGGTGGGGACTCAGGACACCTGGGCCCCTTTCTGCTCCCGGCCTGGTTCTAGGACCCCAGCAAGCCACTCACTGTCTCTGGGCCTTGGTTTCCTTGTCTGCAAAACAAGACTACTACCACCTGCTCCATGAAAGTCTGGGGAGTCACAGGAGAAACGTTTCGATTTAGCTGATGGAGCAAAAGTTTACCGAGAAACCTGGAAAAAATGACGAATTGGTCTCATAATGGTTGTTTTGGTGGCTCTGGAACAGGCAGCCATGGAGGCGGTGGCAGGGTCTGGGAGGGTTTTCCAAAAAGCAGCCTCCTTTTACCCAGGGTTTTGTGGAAAATTTACAAATAAATAGAACTTCATGCTTCTGCTGGCAGGTAACAGATCAGAGGTGAGTATCATTAATTTTGGAGGCTTTGTTTTGTTCAAAAATAAGAAGCCTTTTGCCTAATGAAGCACTCTTCTTAATAGGTGTTGTTTTTCCTAAATTATCATATTAACCACAGATAATTAACAAGCGTATCCTTAGTGCCGCAGGATACTGACAAACCCACTGAACGCAACTCGTTGCCCATAAATCATCCAGTCGTCCTTCAAGCCAGCTGTTTAATTACTCCCACAGTTGGGAGGAGCCATCTTTGGCTCTCTCTAAATTTGGTTGCCAGGAAAAATAAAGTCACCAGCATCTCAGGTCTTCATCATCATTGCTCCATCTTAAGGCATTGTCACCGGTCCTATTTATAATGATGAACTGGAACCAGCCCAAGCGTCCAATGGTAGGGAATGACTTGGCCAAACAAAAGAACGAGTCTAAATTTAACAGGCTATCATCCAGCTACCTAAATGGCTACCTAAATACCTAAAAGAGGAAGACGCTCAATGAGATGGTTTGACACTATGGCAGCAACAAGGGACTCAAACAGCAACGATTGTGAGGCTGACACAGGACCGCCAATGTTTTGTTCTATTGTACACAGGGTCGCTGTGAGTCGGAGCCGACTTGACAGCACCTAACAACAACAAGGTAAGATCACTAGGAGCTGGAACTGATTCCAGGACACCCAGCAACGATAGCAGCCTATGTGGCAAGACTTAAACGGCACCAATATATGGAAAATGTGCATTCTAAATCATACTAACTAAAAAAGCAACATACAGGACTACATACACAGCAATGACAGTTATATGAGAAGGTATGCAATTATTGACAAATAACTGGGATAGAAAGTGTGGTGTTTAATGCCTGTTTTCTATTCTAAAGTAGATTAAGCTCGTGTTTTAAAACAAAAGAGAAAATGGCTAGTGGCTTTTTGGCCCGGGCTGTCAGTGCTGAGGTTCATACAATCTAAATACTAGTGGCTCGCCCCCAGCTGAGACTCCTGCTTGGAGAGGCTGGCTCTTGCTGCCTCAGTGGTGTCTGAATGAGGTTCTGAGGGTAGAAATCAGCTGGATGTGTTTGTCACGCCTCATTGTTCCTGGAATCATAGTGCTCCGAGCAAGAAGGAATCTTATTCTCAGCAGTAACATCTATTCTGCTCTCTTTTGCTAAAATTCTTTCCCCTGAGCCAGTTCAGCAGCAGGTGAGAAACTGCCTGACTCTGCAGCCCAGCAGGGTCCCAGCCTGAGGCGTGGCTCTGGGTAGCACCCTGCAGGTGGAACAGAGAACTGGGAGCAAGGTAAAAAGGAGAGGCACCTCTGAAAACGTCCCACCAAGGCCTCCACTGGGTGCACCACCAGGGACGGGAGGGGTAGGATGAGTGGTTTCTCAGGCTCTGAATTTGGAGGGGCGCGTCCTTCTCCAAGGTGGTTGTTAGTTGCCATCTAGCTGGCTCCAGCTCATGACAAGCTCATGCATAACACAGTGACATGCTGCAGTCCTGTGCCACCGGCTCGATCGTGGTGTGTTTGAGCCGACATGGGCTCCTGTGTCAATCCACCTTGTGGAGGCTTCCTCTCATTTTCACTGACCTCTGCTGTACCAAACTGCAATCTGGATTCAGAAGAGGACATGGAATGAGGGATATCATTGTCGATACATGTGGATATCAGATGGATTTTGGCTGAAAGCAAAGAATACCAGAAAGATATTTACTTGGGTTTTATTGACTATGCAAAGGCACTCGACTTTGTGGATCATAACAAATTATGGATAACGTTGAGAAGGATGAGAACCTGTACATAGACCAGGAGGCTGTCATTCGAAAAGAACAAGGGATTCTGCATGGCTTCAAATCAGGAAGGTAGTGTGTCAGGGTTGTATCATTTCACCACACGTATTCAATATGTACTCTGAGCAAATAATCCAAGAAGCTGGACTATATGAAGAAGAATGTGTTATCAGGATTGGAGGAAGAGTCGTTAACAACCTGTGACATGCAGATGACAGAACTTCGCTTGCTGAAAGTGAAAATGGCTTGAAGCACTTACTGATGAAGATTAAAGACTGAAGTATGGATTACACCTCCACATAAAGAAAATGAAATTTCCCACAATTGGACCAATAAGCACAATCACGATAAATGGAGAAAAGATTGAAGTTGTCAAAGATTTCATATACTTGGTTCCACAATCAACCCATGGAAGCAGCATTCAAGAAATCAGATGATGTATTGCACTGGGCAAATCTGCTGCAAAAGACCTCTTTAAAGTGCTGAAGAACGAAGATGTCTCTTTGAAGACCAAGGTGCGCCTAACCTAAGCCATGGTATTTTCAATCACCTCATATACATGTGAACCTGGACAATGAATAAGGAATATGGAGAAGGGTTGACAGTTTTGAGTTGTGGTGTGGGAGAAGAATACTGAAAGTACCATGGACTGGCAGAACTAACAAATCTGTCCCGGAAAAAAATGCAGCCGGAATGCCCCTTGGAAGTGAGAATGGCCAGACCTCGTCTCACCTACTTTGGTCATGTTGTCAGAAGGAACCATTCCCTGGAGAAGGATATCATGCTTGGTAAAGTGGAGGGTCAGCAAAAAAGGGGAAAGCCCTCAACAAGATGGATTGACACAGTGGCTGCAACAATGGGCTCAGGTATAGCAGGCATTGTGAGGATGACAAAGGACCGGGCAGTGTTTCATTCTGTTGTACATAGTGTGGCTATGAGTCAGAGCTGACTTGACTGCAACAACTACTACTATATCAAACAGGTGTCCTTTTCCAGAGATTGGTGTTTTCTGATGATGTGTCCAAGGTAGGTGTGTTCACATGAATTGGATTTGTCATTTAAAACTACCATTTCATTGAGAGTTTTTTCAAAGAGTCTTTTTCCTTTTCTTTGTGGTGGGTGGGAAAGAGGGCACAGTGAAGCAAGGCAGCTACAGACCAAAGGGCCCTCCTGGACAGCAGGAAACCACACGGTGTTCAAACCTCGGTGTGGAGTGGCAGCGGAGAGCTAGGCGGTCCATGTTGATTCTCTGCCTGCTCATTTGAGATCCTCACGCACCATCTCTTTGGCTTTCTAGAGCAGATGGAACAGCCAGGCCACTGCTGGACAGGCAAGGGATACAGAAAGACCCAGAGCCACAGGTGGGGGCAATCCAGGTGTCCTAGCCCGGACGTGGGGAATTCTGCCTCCACTCCCTGCAGCATTTAATTCAAGATTCACCCACCCAGTCTGGCTGAGAAAACGGTCTATTGTCAGCCTGGGCTGCTGCTTGGCATGCAGCCGGCCACCTGGCCTCCCGAGAGGCAGATGGATGATGGCCCCTTCTCCCTCCCCTCACCCTTGGTAGGCAGGAGAGGTCCCGTCTTCTTCCCACGCACATCTGCTTACAGTCCATTATCTCATTGGCCTTGATTATTCTTGCTACCTCCTACTTCTGGCTTTACAATTTTATTTCTGGTTTTCATTAACATATTTCAGCAGAGCTGAGGATGACGTCCTGAGAGGACCTGCCACACTATGTTGTGTTCATTTTCGTGTCCACCATTTTTGCTGTTGTTGTTGTTAGCTGTCATCAAGTTGATCCTCGACTCATGGTGACCCCATGGCACAACAGAACAAAATGCTGCATGGTCCTGTGCCACCCCGCTGACCCACTGTGTCGTGTACCATAATGACCCATCGTTTTCATTGGCTGAGTGTGGAAGTAGATAGCCAGGCCTGCTTCTCCTAAGTCTTATTAGTCTGGAAGCTCAGCTGAAGCCTGTTCTGCATGATAGCAACATGCAAGCCTTCACTGACAGGTGTGGCTACACATGAGGTGCATTGGCTGGGGTTCGAAACCAGGTCTCCTGCACAGAAGGCAGGAATTCTACTGCTGAACCACCACGCCTTCCTAGGTGCCTGTAGGAAGTTTGTAAAACAAAGAACTCTGCTGGGCTTCTTCGACCCAGGAGCATCAGCAAGTCTAGCTAGAAATAGGATGTTAAGCTTTTTTT
>NW_006924012.1:16065-16777 GCF_000298275.1 Orycteropus afer afer
TTGCTCTGGACAAGGAGAGACCCATCATTGCATCTAGATGGCAGCTTGCTAGCTTTTAAGATCCCAGTCACTACTCACCAAAGTAGGAGGTAGAACAATGGTTTGTATAGTATGTTATGTCAATTGAGCTTGAAGTTCCCTGCGACTATGGTCCCAAGCCTGTAGGTTCAACTACTCTGTCCCTCTGGGTCGCTGGCTGTGACCAAGCAATGACCACAACCCTGCTCCTTCTCAGCTCTACTATATTATTATTATTATGTGCCATTGAGTCGGCCCCATCTCATAGTGACCCCTCCTTGGGTTTCCGAAGCAGTATCACTACAGAAGTAGATTGCCTCATCTTCCTTCTGAGGAGTGGCTGGAGCTCTACTATACACCTCAGAATTCTGATCATTCACATAAACTTGTAGGACCATTGTCTGCCAAGCCCATATATGTTCTTGGAAACACTCCCCATTTCATAGAGATACCTAATCGTTCAGCCTGTCCACCCGTCTATCCACCTTTATACCCATGTTAGCCTTCACTGACAATGCAGTGTTGTATGTACAAAAGGGTTCATATTTGTTGTTTGTACCTCCCATCTACCTCTCTATGTCTTTCTCATACTCAATGCTGCCATATTGGTCACTCACATTTGGTACATTGCTCTTCTCTTCACCCCTCTTCACCCAAATCAATACTTATCTCTATCTATCTAATAGCATTCCCT
>NW_006924013.1:0-633 GCF_000298275.1 Orycteropus afer afer
CAAATCATCTTCACTTTCTTAAGCAAGCAAGGTTATGTCATCTGCATATCACAGGTCTATGTGATCTAAGAAATGTCATCTGCATATCACAGGTCTATGTAATCTAAGATTCTAAGATCTTAGACATAGTCTAAGATCTCTTCCAGTCAGTTGACCAGATAGCTGTCTTCCAAATCTTTTGGCATAACTAAGTGAGTGCCTCCAGTGGGGCATCCATTTGTTGAAACATCTCAATGGGTATTCCGTCAATTCCTGGAGCCTTGTTCTTTGGCAATTTCTTCAGTGCAGCTTTGAATTCTTCCTTTAATACCATGGGTTCTTGATCATATGCCACCTGCTGAAATGGATGAACATCGACCTGTTCTTTTTGATACAGTGACTGTGTGTATGCCTTCCATCTTCTTTTGATGCTTCCTGCATCATTCAATATTTTCCCCACAGAATCTTTCAATATTGCAACTCGAGACTTAAATTTTTTTCTCAGTTATTTCAGCTTGAGAAATGCCGAGCATGTTCTTGTCTTTTAGTTTTCTACCTCCACGTCTTTGCACATTTCTTTGGCTTTGTCTGCTCAAGCTGCTCATTGAAATCTGTTCAGCTCTTATCTTGTCATTTCTTCCATTTGCTTTAGGA
>NW_006924013.1:2128-9862 GCF_000298275.1 Orycteropus afer afer
TGGCCAAAACCAGTCCACTTCAGTTCACTAATGCCTAGCATATAAATCTTTATGCATTCCGTTTCATTTTTGACAACTTCCAATTATCCTAGATTCATACTTCATACATTCCATGTTCCTATTATTAATTAATGTTTGCAGTTTTTTCTCCTCAATTTAAGTCATGTCATGTCAGCAAATGGAGGTCTTGAAAGCTTTACTTTATCCATATCTGTAAGGTTGGTTCTACTTTGATGATGCAGCTCTTTCCTAGTCATATTTTGAAAGCCCCAATGGAGCTAGATATCCCTGAAACTGTGATGTTAACATTCATGCCTATTAACTCAGTCTCATGAGGTTTTAGATGTGCCTTAGCAGTTTCCATAACTGTGCCTCTTTGGAGTTCTATTATTTGTATTAATTTATATGTAGGATATACAAATATGTAAATATAAATGCCCACAAATATACTTATATATGCACATGCATGTATTCTCATACATCCTCCACATCCATATAGCATACATACCTATCTATGTAACTACTCACAAATTTGTGTCATTGTTACTGTTGTAAAATTGTATGTTATAATGTTTACCATAGTTGTCCTTTTTCTTGCATACCTCTCATATAACTCTCGGTGTCTTAATTTTCCTTGGCCACATTGTGCTGATTCCCACTATATTGTGCATTGCCTTTCCTGTCACCATAATTGACATGTGTCTACTATTTAGTAAATAATTCTTCCTCTCTCTAGCTCCCATCCCTAGTAGCCTTCAATGAACATAGCTTTCTGTGTGCAAATCTATTTTTCATTTCTCATAAAAGGGGTATTATACAATAGTTTCCTTTTGTAATTAACATTTCATTCAGCATAATATCTTCCATATTATAAAATATTTTGTGGACTCATTATTATTGTTTATTGTTGCATAGCACTCCACTATATGTATGCAACACGTTTTGTTTATCCATCAAT
Organism: Orycteropus afer afer; assembly: GCF_000298275.1. Taxonomy (NCBI): domain Eukaryota; kingdom Metazoa; phylum Chordata; class Mammalia; order Tubulidentata; family Orycteropodidae; genus Orycteropus; species Orycteropus afer. The sequence goes on from NW_006924013.1 coordinate 3,087, forward strand.
CATTTTTGCTATTATGAATAATGTTACAAAGAACATGGTTGTGCAAATATCTGTTGTGTCAATTCTTTTATTTCTAATATCTAGAAGTAATTTTGAAGAGAATCATGTGGTATTTCCATTTCTAATTTTTTGACAAAATACTATATTACATTCCATAGACATTGTACCAATTTACATACCCACCAGCAGTGTATAAGAATTTCTGTCTCCTCACAACCTCATTAGCATTTGTTATTTTCTGTTTTTTTTCCAGTGATTTCCATTTGTGCAAGGGTGTGCTGTTATATTTTTATTGAATTAACATTTATTTATTAAAAGGCCAAACATGAGTCAAGCTGGGATTATAAAGATAAATAAGTAGTCTAAGAGGGACATAAATGTAACTAGTATATAATGTGATATTTACAAGGAAGATACATTTATTCTAGTTTTACTTTTATAGTTTAAGCACCTTATACTTCCTACATGTACAAGGCATTGGGGTAAACATTGCTATATACAATTTCCCTGTTATACTTTTACTGCTTAGAAAGAATCTTATCTTTTCATGATTAATGCTCTTTCTGAATCAGATTTGTTTGCATTCAAGTATTTATATAGAGTTGACACCAGTTTTCTCATGAATAGTCTTAGATCGTAACTTATTCACTCGCTGCTGTCAAATCAGATCCGACTCATAAGGACCCCTCCTTGGGTTTCAGAGGCAGTATCACTATGGAAGCAGATCACCTAATCTTCCTTCTGAGGAGTGGCTGGTGGGTTTGAACTGCCAGCCTTCTGGTTAGTAGTCAAATGCTTTAGACACTATGCTACCAGAGCTCCTAGAACCTGACTTACCAAGATCAAAACTAAAAAAAAAAAAACTTAAAAATTCGTCATATGATTAGCAACCTTTGGTGGCATAGCACCTAAGGCATTTGTTTTGGTTACCTGGAGCCACTCTGACAAGAATATACCACAAATGGGATGGCTTCAACAAACAGGAGTTTATTCTCTTATAGTTCGGGAGGTTAGAAGTCCGAGTTCAAAATTCCAGGCTCTAGGGGCTGTGTGAAAGCCCCTCAACCTTGGGCTTCTGAAGCTAGAGGCATCTCTTCATTCAGGCAGCTACTGGCAGCTGAGGCCAACAAGCCCAAGGTTGGCAAATAAATTGTCACAGTCCTGATGTTACCAATCCACACGGCAGGCCATTAATTCAAGTCCACTGAAAGTCCCAAAGTTGGCAGAGCATGGCAGATTACTGAAAAATGACATGGCTACATGCAGGGCTCAAGAGTGCCATAAGTTAATGACCATTCCCAAAGCTGTTTCTTATATGTGGGAAGCAGACTACATCCCTAAAACAGCTACTCATCTGCTTATGGCAGGTCCCATCATGGAGCTGATTGCTAGCCTCATCATGGGGAATAACTACCACCAGCTGCCCAGCCACTCAACCAGTCCCAGCCAAGTTGACATAAAAACTTAACCAGCACAGCATTTGACTGTTCACAGAAGGCTGGCTGTTCAAACCCACCAGCCACTCCTCAGAAGGATCACTGAGCAATCTACTTCTGTAGAGATACCACCTCGGAAATCCAAGGAGGGGTTGCTATGAGTCTCAATCATCTTGGCTGCAGTGAGTTGCTATTCTTTTCAGAAGAATATTTCAGATGTTATTAATTATTCTGTTACTCAACTGTTTTGTTCACGTAAAATATGTTTTCCAATTTAAAACTGAAACCAGTATTATTTTGCATGAATTGCATAAAGCAAGATATTCTCTGATTTATTCTTAAGGACTATGAGAAGCATTTAAATTTCCATGGCTTACTTCAAAGTCTATCCCTTCTTCACTTCAGTCTCGATCTCAATATCAAAAACAAAAACCAAACTCACTGCTGTGGAGTCGGATCCAACTCATAGTAACCTCTTCTTGGCTTTCCAAGGTGGTATCTCTACGGAAGTAGATTGCCCAACCTTCCATCTGAGGATTGGCTGGTGGGTTTCAACAGCTAGCCTACTGATTAGCAGTCAAATGCCTTAGTCACTACAACACCAGAGCTCCTTATAATACTTGTTAAATGGAAGTGCAATATATTTAATATATTTTGTATTCTTCGTTAACTAGTGTAGGCATTTGATGGCTAATCAGAAGGCTGGCATTTCAAACCCACCAGCCACTCTTCAGAAAAAAGACTGAGCAATCTACTGCCGTAGAGATACCGCCTCAGAAACCTAAGGAGGGATCACTATGAGTAGCAATCCACTTGATGGCAAAGAATTTGGTTTTGGTTTTTTAGTTTAGTATCCATTCATACTTATGCTTTTTATGGATATAACGTATGCTTTTTCATGTTCTTAGTCATCAATTTCACAATGAATATAGAGCAACTATTAGTAAATATTGATGATGAAGAATCCATAATTTCCTTGGTCATGGCTGTCTGTTGTTTCAATTTAAAATCTACATACAGTCCTGTATAAATAAAACTATCTGTATTCAGTATACTTCATTAATTCATTTTTATAATACTCTGTCTTAGCTCACTGCACACAAGGTGTGGTTTTACTCTAATAGCAAAAAATAATAGACCATTAAATCTTTTGGGAAAATTACCATTTACCTTTTCTTATTTTCTTTATTAATTTAAAAATGGTATCATCAGTATTAAATACAACAAGATAAAGAGATAAAGAATCTCAGGGATATTATTGACAAAATTGAAATTAACATTGACTTGCCACTGATAGGCTTGTAGACTGTCTCTGGGACTTGTTCTGATGATAAAAGGATGTATGGATATAGCATCATTATAGGCAAATTTCAAATAGAAATTTATTGAAATAAACTGAAAAAGGAATAAATGGACATTTAACTTATGGATTACTTGAACACAGGTGTTGATATTTTGTCACTGGTTTTTAAGTGAAATTCATAGATTAATTGTAATAATTCTTAGATGCTAGAGGATTATCAGTGACCAATTTTTTTCAGAAAGAGCCTTCTTTCCAGTATGTCTTAGTCTGGAAGCTCTGCTGAAACTTGTCCATCATGGGTGATCCTGCTGATTTTTTGAAATATGATTGCATAGCTTCTAGCCTCACAGCAACACACAAGCCACCACTGTATGACAAACTGACAGACAATTTGTGAAACATTGTCTGGTAATGGTGTTGGAAGATGAGACTTTAAGGTTGGCAGGCACTCAAAACACTACTAGGGAAGAGGTGCCTCCTCAATGTAGAGTTGACCTTAATCATGGGAATAGAATAAAGCTTTTAAGACCTTTATTTGCAGATGTGGCATTTCATAAAATGAGAAGAAACAGCTGCAAACATCTAATAATACTCAGAATCTGGAATTATGAATATGAATCTAGAAAAACTGCAAGTTGTCAAAAAATGAAATGGATTGTATAAAAATCTATATCCTAGGCATTAGTGAGGAGCTCTGGTAGCACAGTACCTAAGGCACTTGACTGCTAATCAGAAGGCTGGTGGTTCAAACCCACCAGCCACTCCTCAGAAGGAAGATTGGACAATCTACTTCTGTAGTGATACCACCTCAGAAGTTCAAGGAGGGGTCACTATGAGTCAGGTCTGACTCAACGACACATAATAACAACACAACAGGCATTAGTGGGCTGAAAAGGATTGGAATTGGCCATTTTGAATCAGACACTCATATGGCCTACTATTCTGAGAATGACAAATTGAAAGGGAATGATGTCTCATTCACCATCAAAAAGAACATTTCAAGATCAATCCTAAAGTGCAATGTAATCAATGATATGACACTATCTAAATGCCTGCAAGGGAGACCACTTAATACAAATATTATTCAAATTTATGCAGCAACTAAAGCCAAAGGTGAAGAAATTTAAGATTTTTACCAACTTTTGCAATCTGAAATTGGCATATGAAATACACAAGAATCAAATCAACTCTATCTGTGGAAGAGGTTGATAGAGAAGCTCAGTAACATTAGTCAGAACAAAGCCAGGAGCTGTGTAGTAGACAATTAATTGCTCATATGCTAGTTCAAGTTGAAGCCGAAGAAAACTAAAACAAGACTATATGAGCCAAAATAGGATTTTGATTATATCCTTTCTGAATTTAGAGACCATCTAAAGAATAGATTTGATTTATTGAACACCCATGACCGAAGAACAGTTACGTTCTGGGATGATGTCAAGAACATCATACAGAAAGAAAGTAAAAGGTAATTAAAATAACAGGAAAGGAAGAAAAGACCTAAATGGATGTCAGAAGAGTCTTTGACATTTGCTCTTGAAAGGAGAGTAGGTAAAGCAAATGGAATAAATGCTGAAATTAAAAAAAAAAAAAAACTGAAAAGAAGATTTCAAAGGATGACTTGAGAAGAAAAAGTAAAATATTACAATGAAATGTGCAAAGACCTGGAGTTAGAAAACCAAAAGAGAATTATCAAGCTGAAAGAAAGGAAGAAAAAAATTAAAGCCTCAACTTGCAACACTGAAAGATTATATGGACAAAATATTGAATGATGCAGGAAGCATCAAAAGATGGAATACAGTCATTGTACCAAAAAAAAAAAAATTGTTGATGTTCAACTATTTCATTGTTGTTGTTGTTGTTGTTGTTATGTGCCGTCGAGTCAGACCCGACTCATAGCGACCCCTCTTTGGGTTTCCGAAGCAGTATCACTATGGAAGTAGATTGTCCCATCTTCCTTCCGAGGAGTGGCTGGTGGGTTTGAACCACCAGCCTTCTGGTTAGCAGTCAAGTGACTTAGGCACTACAGGAAATAGTAAATGATAAACAACCAATGGTACTGAAGAAAAATCCATGCTGCACTTAAGGAATTGGTGAAAAACAAAGCTTTAGGAATTGATGGAGATGTTCATGAGATGTTCAATGAGATACCCACTGAGATGTTTCAACAATTGGATATAGCTCTGGTGACACTATTCTATGCCAAAAATTTTGGAAGGCAGCTACCTGGCCAACTGACTAGATTAGATCAATATTTGTACCTATTTCAAGGAAAGGTGATCCAACAGAATGTGGAAGTTATGATACAATATCATTGTTATCACATGCAAGTAAAATTATGCTGAAGATAATTCAAAAACAGTTGCAGCAATATATTGACAGGAAACTTCTGGAAATGCAAGCTGAATTCATAAGATGATGTGAAACAATGGATATATTTGCTGGTGTCAAATGGACCTTAGATGAAAGCAAAGAATATCAGAAATATATCTACCTATGTTATATTGACTGTGCAAAAGCATTTGACTGTGTGGATCATACCAAATTATGGATAACATTACAAACAATGGGAATTCCAGAACACTTAATTGTGCTTGTGAGAAACTATACATAGACCAAGAGGTAGTTATTCATAAAGAACAAGAAGATACTGTACAGCTTAAAATCAGGAAATATGTGTGTCAAAGTTGTATAATTTCACCATATTTACTCAATCTGTATGTTGAGCAAAGAACCTGAGAAGCTGGACTATATGAAAAACACAACATCTGGATTGGACAAAGACTCATTAAATACCTATGATAAGGAGATGATACAACCTTTCTTGCTGAAAATGAAGGTGACTTGAAATACTTGCTGATGAAGATCAAAGACTACAGCCTTCAGTATGGATTACAACTCAACATAAAGAAAACAAAAATACTCACAACTGGACAAATAAGCAGCATCACCATAAATGGAGAAAAGATTGAAATTGTCAGAGATTTAATTTTACTTGAATCCACAATCAATACCTATGGAAGCAGCAGTGAAGAAATCAGAAGTCACATTTCACTGGGCAAGTCTGCTGCAAAAGAACTATTTAAAGTGTTGAAGAGCAAAGATGTGACTTTGAAGGCTAAGGTATGCCTGATGCAAGCCATAGAATTTTCTGTAGCCTCATATTCATGTGAAAGATGGACAGTGAATAAGGAAGACTGAAGAAGAGTTGATAGCTTTGAACTGTAGTGTTGGTGAAGAACACTGAAAATTCCATGGAATGCCAGAAGAATGAACAAATCTGTCTTGGAAGAAGTATGGATGGAATGTTCCTTAGAGGCAAGAATGGCAAGACTGTCTCATTTATTTTTATTATGCTGTCAAAAGAGACCAATCCTTGGAGAAGACTTAATGCTTAGTAAAGTAGAGGGTCAGCGAAAAGGGGGAAGACCCTCAATGAGATGGATCAACACATTGGCTACAGTGATGGCTCAAGCATAGTCAAGATATTGGGGATGTCACAGAACCAGGCAGTGTTTCATTCTGTTGTATGTATATAGGGTTGATGTGAGTCAGAGCCAATTTGAAGGCACCTAACAACAACAGAGAATTTTTTTTTTTCTTTCCCTAGAAGATATATGGACATATCTTCCATGTTAGCAACCCTGTACTGATAGTAGCAAAAGAGAAAAATAGACAAATTACACTTTTCTTTTCTCAAAATAAAGTTAAATATAGTCACCAAAGAGCCAATTTTGTTTGGAAAAGCCTTAATTTCTTTACATGGTGTCATCCTTCCTAAAAACAATATAAGGGTGTAACTGTTTTTTTTTTATAGTATGAGTTTACTTTTTGATAGACATTGCAAAGATCTGTTGACATTCTTGAAATTCACACACCCTAAATCAATATAAAGGAGCTCTAGAGGTGTAGTGGATAAGGTGTTTTGGCTGCTAACCAGAAGGCCAGCAGTTCAAAGCCACCAGCTATTCCATGGAAAGAAGAGGCAATCCAGTTCTGCAAAGATTTACAGCCTTGGAAACCCAATGGGGGTCACTATG
>NW_006924013.1:10167-11673 GCF_000298275.1 Orycteropus afer afer
ATATATAAAACATTGCCCAATCTTCCACAGTGTATACTGTTAAATTTTGTTAAATGTGGGTTCATTTAATGCACCAGCATCATCCAGCCTGGTTTTTGTGGAATTTCTACAACAGTGATTAGCCCATTACAATAGGCAAAAAAAAAAAAGCTCTGCATTGTGAAACAATTACAGAAATATTTAATAAGTGAGACCAAGCTATAGCATATGGGATTATTCAAATAGTTTTCTACACAGTGTACTTTTAGAATCTTACTGGCATTATCATCTGCCATGAGTAATTAAACTTAGTAGCTGGAAGAGAAACTATCTAAGCTAAAACACTTAATTGCCTTTCTGTCCCAGGAAAGTTCTGAGCCAGTAACACAGAGAGATAAGAAAATTCTGCTCCAGACTCTTGTTTCACATCAGTATGTTAAGTGACACATTCCATTTTCAATGTGAAATTGTGAAGTAAGTTAGAATACCAAAGAGGAGAGGGAGAGACATGTCTGAAGCCAGGCTTCATCTCCATTCCTCCTTATACACCTTACACAAGTTTGCTTTAGTCATTTAAATCAAATAACTAAACATCAGTCTTGTCTACATTGAAATGTATATATTAGAGGATATTCCAAAGTAAACTATAAAATGAATTTTGGTCCATTTGATGACTTAACTTACTTGCTCGATTTCTTCCATCTGATTAGTGTGGATAAAAGAGAACTGACTGACCATCTTTTCTAGGCAGAGACAATCAAAGTAGGCTTTCCATTTAGAAAAATGACTATCACAATTACGGAATGTACTAAATGCCCACCATAAATCCTTCCTGAGAGTAGGTAGGGTTAAGTAATAACTCCTTGAGGTGTTTGATGGCTGGGAAAGGGGAAATGAAATACCATAATTATTCACCACTGAAAATTAGTAAAAAAAAAAAAAAAAGATCTATGAGATTTCCAAACCCTAAGAACCACAGGATTGCATTATTAACATAACTTAGAGTTTTCTAAACAATAATAGTCTAGGAACCACACCAGGTCTCAGCACCTATATATTTATGAACTTTTTCTAAGAAAGGAGTATAGATGTACTCTACAAATAAATAAATATACAAATATACAAATAAAATTAGTTACAAAATATTCTGCTGTAGAAAACACTCAATGTATTCTTGAAGGGATATCTTTTCATTAGAAGCTATAAACTAAGCTTCAATGCATAACTCACTACTCACTGCCGTGGAGTCAGATCCAACTGGTAGCGACCCCTCCTTAAGTTTCCAAGGCACTATCACTATGGAAGTAGATTGCCCAACCTTCCTTCAAGGAGTCAATAAAAGCATAGGAACCCAATAATACTTAGGGACATTTTAGTTCTATGTCTCTCTACACACATACTTGAATAATACAACCCAAGCAAAAAAAGAGTTAAATAAAATTAAAAATTAATTATATGTTCATTTTTGCTCTCTTTTTTGTTGACAATCTAAGATTGTATTCCATATCTATATTAGAAATATTTTTT
>NW_006924013.1:12858-15793 GCF_000298275.1 Orycteropus afer afer
ATTCCTTGTTTTTCTTTTTCCATTTTTTCTTCATTGTTCTTCTTCTCTACCTTTTTTTCCTCTTAGTGCCCTATCCTCTATCCCCAGATATTGCACGTTTTTCTCTTCTTCTTTTTCCCTTTTATCTTTTTTAGTTTACTGTTCCTGTGTGATTACATGGTGTTGTTTTTTTTTTTTTTGTCAATGTGCTTTTAGTTTTTTGATGGCTATTCAATTGTAATTTTGTCTAACTGGGGGGGGAGACAGCATCAGTCCCCATAAGACACAACTACACCCATACCTCCTACAATTTCACTTACTGAGCGAGAACCACTACCTCCTTCTCCACCAATGGACCAATGATAAAAGACCACCAAGAATAGCCTGAATCACCCTTGGCTGTTCTTCACAAACAGTTAACAGAGATCTAAATACAACAACCCCACTCTGTCTCGGAGACAACAGACTATCACAGTCCACACAAAGAACCAGGATAAAGTGGTAGAAAGAAGGAAACAGGATACAGACCCAGAACACATCCCTGAGGAAGAAGCAGAATTGGAACTCTCTGATAAGGAAATCAAAAGAATTATATTTAGGCATCTTCAAAGGATTGAGAGACAGATCAAAGAAAACACAGAAAAAAAACTTAGGAGAATTTTGGAAGAAAGTACAAGAACAAAATGACAAAATAAATGAAAAATTAGAAATGATTCTAAATCTACAGATAGAAATCCAAAAGACTAATATTAAATTGACAGAAATAGATAACACATAGGAAGGGCAAAGGAGTACAATTGATGCAATGAAAGACAGACTTAATGAGATTGAAGACAAATACCTGAATACTTCTTTGGAAAGGGATCAATCAGAAAAAAAATCAAAACAAATGAAGAAAGTCTAAGGTTCAAGAGGGATACCATCAAAAGGAATAATGTACATGTAATGGGAATTCCAGAACAGGAAGAGAAAAATAAAACCATTGAGAAAATTGTCTAAGATTTGTGGGAGGAGAACTTCCCTGATATGATGAAAGATGAGAATATATCCATTCAGGAAGTCCGACAAACACCAAACAGAATCGACCCCAAAGGAAATCACCAAGACACATCATCATCAAACTCACCAAAACCAAAGACAAAGACAGATTCCTGAAAGCAGCATGGGAAAAACAAAAAGTTACCTACAAAGGACAGCCAGTAACAGTAAGCTCTGATTTCTCAGCAGAAACCATGCAAGTGAGAAGGCAATGGGGTGGTATATATAAAACCTTGAAAGAGAAAAATTTTCAACCAAGAATTATATACATGGCAAAAGTGTCCCTCAAATATGATGGTGAAATTAGGAGATTTCCAGATAAGCAGAAACTAAGGGTATTTGTTAAAACCAGACCAACCTTACAAGAGATGCTAAAGGAAGTTCTTTGAACAGAGAACCAATAATAGCAAACAACAATAGACCATTAATACAACAGATGAAATAACCCAGAAACCACATCTATGGACATATCCAAAATAAAATGAACTTACAAGATTGTCAACAGGTAACCATAGACATCAATTGGCAAGTGAGGACAACTACAAACAAAAAGAGGGAAAAGACTGTATAGTTACAGAACTTCTGGATGGTGAGGAAGTTAAGAGAGTTGAAAGATAGAATGGACTGTTCTAAACTCGGGGAGAAAATTATAAATCATAGGGTAACCACAAAGAAAAAAGATAAGCCTTCATACCACAATAAAAAAAGAGGAAAAGCACAAATGTTCAGCAAATACTGAAACAACAGCAACAAAGGAAATGATAACAAGATTCATAAATATAATGAGCTCAGCACAGAAAATAATATGGAACAAAGAAACCAGGGACACCATTAAAAAACACATACAAAATGACAGCAACCAATTCATACTTGTCAATAATTATACTGAATGTTAATGAATTACGTGCACCACTCAAGAGACAGAGGTGCAGATTGGATCAGAAAACAAAACCCATTGATATGCTGCCTACAAGAGACACACCTTAGATATAATGACAAAAATAGACTAAAAATCTAAGGTTGGAAAAAGATATATCAAGCAAATGGCAACTGTCAGAGAGCAGGAGTGGCAATATTAATTTCTGAACAAATTGATTTAAGACAAAAACCACACACGAGACAAAGAAGGACATTATATAATGATTAAAGGATCAATTGAACATGAAGATAAAAGCATAACAAATACCTAAGGACCCAATGAATGAGCCCCAAAATACATAAAATAGACTTTAAAACTGTTGAAAAGCCAAATAGATGACTCCACAGTCATAGTGGGAGACTTTAATACACCACTTTCATTGAAAGACAGAACAACTGCAAAGAAACTCAACAAAGATGCAGAAGAGCTAAACAATACAATCAACAAACTTGGCCTTCTAGACATCTACATAGCACTTCACCCAACAGCAACACAATATACATTCTTTTCCAGTGCACATGGAACATTTTCCATGATATACCATATGTTAGGCCATAAAGCAAGCATTAGTAAATTTTAAAACATGGAAATACTGCAAAGTATCTTCTCAGACCATAATGCTATCAAATTAGAAATCAACAATAGGAAGATAAACAGGAAAAGACTTAACACATGGAAACTGAACAACAATCTCCTTAAGAAAGACTGGATAAGAGAAGAAATATAAATTGAATTTCGAAAATTCCTTGAATTAATGAGAATTGAAACACAACATCCCAAAATCTTTGGGACACAGCTAAAGCAGTGATCAGAGGCCAATTTATAGCAATAAATGTGCACATCAAAAAAAAAAAAAAAAAAGAAAATGAAAGTCCCAAAATCGACACTTTAAACCAACATCTCCAACAATTAGAAAAAGAACAGCATGAAAAACCCTGCAGTCACCAGAAGAAAGGAAATAATCAACCTTTGAGCAGAAATCAGTGAAACAGAAAATAG
>NW_006924014.1:0-14239 GCF_000298275.1 Orycteropus afer afer
AATTTATCTTAGGAAAATGGCTCACAAGTGTATAGAAGCCAACAAATCCAAGCCAAAAAGTCCGTCTCTGGAGGAGATGGGGCTTGTGGCCACCTTGGCTTCCGCAAGCACAGGGGAGCCGAGAGATTCAAGCTGGCATGCAGTATACTGGTTGTTGATTCCAACAAAAGATGAATCCGAGATCTCCAGGCTGAGTGGCGGGCCGCTCACTCAGGGAAGTCTGTAGTTTTCACACCAGGGTTCCAACCCCTTAAGGAATGCAGCTCTTCCAGGTTGTCCTTGGATGTCATTGCAAGCAGGCCATACCCCTAGGGAAACTCCCCTTGGGCAGACTGGCCACTCAGAACACAGTCAATGGGAACAACCACACCGAACTGGGGTCCAGCCAAGTTGACACACAGCTCCAACTATCACATATATGTATCTCAAGCCAAAAAAAACATAACCCACTGCTAAGGAGTCAGATCCAACTCATAACAACACTCCTTGGCACTCCTAAGGAGTCAGATCCAACTCATAACAACCCTCCTTGGGTTTCTGACGTGGTATCACTATAAAAGTATATTGCCCAACCTTCCTGCTGAGGAGTGGCTGGTGGGTTTGAAACGCCAGTCTTCTGGTTAGCAGTCAAGTGCCTTAGGCACTACACCACCAGAGCTCCTATATATATGTATATAATCAAAACCAAACTCGCGGCTGTCGAGTCAGTTCCAACTCATAGCCACTCCTCCTTGCGTTTCTGAGGTGGTATCTGCATGGAAGTAGTTTGTCCAGTCTTCTTTCCAAGGAGTGGCTGGTGGGTTTAAACCACCAGCCTTCTGGTTACCAGTCAAATGCCTTAGGCACTTCGCCAACAGACTACACACACACACACACATATATATAACAAAGAATATTAGCAGTACCAATGGGGTAAGAGGGCATTGAGTTTATGCTAATGGTGGTGAAATATTTTGGAAAAGAATAGCAATAATAATGGCATAACATGAAAAATTTCATCAATGTCCCTGAGCTCTAAATGAGGATGCTGTTATGTTGGTGAATGTCTTGATGTGTATGTTTCCACCATAATAACAGTAATAAATAAATATAAATATATATATATATATATGTATTATATAATCACATGCAAGTAAAACCTTGTTAGGAATAATTCAAAAATCATTTCAGCAGTATATTGACAAGGAACTACCGGAATTTCAAGCCAGATTAGGAAAAGGGTGTGGAACATGGCATATCACTTCTAATGTCTTATGGATCTTATCTGAAAGCAAATACCAGTAAGTTGTTTATTTGTGCTTGACTATGAAAAATCTTTCAACTATGTGGATCATAACAAATTATGGATAACATTGTAAAGAATGGGAATTCTAGAACACTTAATTTTGTTCGTAAGGAACATGGCATGGACAAAGAGAATATCATTCAAACAGAACAAGGGAATAATGAGTGGTTTAAAATCAAGAAAGGTGTGTGTCAGAGTTGCATCCTTTTACCAGACTTATTCAATCTATGTGCTGAACAATTAATCCAAGAAGCTGGTCTATACGAAGAAGAAAAACAATTTGGCATCAAAAGTGAAGGAAGAACAACTAACAACTTGTGATGTGCAGATGGCACAACTTTGGTTACTAAAACTGAAGATGATTTGAAGTACTTATTGATGAAGTTCAAAGACTACAGCCTTCAGTACAAATTATACCTCAACATAAAAAAAAAAAAAAATCATCACAATAAGCAACGTCACAATAAATGGAGAAAATATGTTTTCAGGGATTTCATTTTACTTGGAGCCACAATCAACACCCATGTAACCAAGAGTCAAGAAATCAGATGAACTATTGAACTGAGCAAATCAACAATGTTGAAGAGTAAAGATGTCACTTTGAAGAAAAAGGTGGGGTTGCCCGAGCAATGGTATTTTAAATAGCCTTATCAGCATGTGAAAGCTGGGCAATGAATACAGAAGAGTGCAGAAGAATTGCTTCATTTGAATGGTTGTATAGGTGAAGAATCTTGAAAATCTGCCAGAATGAACAAATCTGTCTTGAAAGAAGTATAGCCAGAATGCTCCTTAAAAGGGAGACAGGCAAGACTTGTCTCACATACTTTGGTCATGTTGTCTGAAGTAACCAGTCACTGGAGAAGGATATCATGCTTGGTAAAGTAGTGTCAGTGAAAAAGAGGAAGATAGTTAACAAGATGGATAGACACATTGCCTGTGACAATGGGCTCAAGCATAGCAAGATTGTGAGCATGGCCCAGGACTGAGCTGTGTTTCATTCTGTTGTACATAATGTTACTATGAGTCTGAGCCAAGTTGAAGGCACCTAACAACAATAAACACATATATTATTGTTGATAATGCTAATATATATCATAAAAGTAGATATTATTGCCATGTGGATGCCATTTCACTTACTTATGATCCACACGTTCACAAACATCTTTAAATTCAAATCAATATAAGTGTCATTGTTGCTGTTTAGGTGTCATTGAGTCATCTCCGACTCATAGTGACCCTATGCACAACAGAATGAAACCCACCTGGTCCCACGCCAGCTCTGTGATCCCTGCTATATTTGAGCCCATCACTGCATCCACTGTGTCAATCCATATCATTGACAGCCTTCCCCTCTTTCCTTGACCCTCCACCTTACCAAGCACAACATCCTTCTCCAGGGAATGGTCCCTTCTGACAACATAACCTAAGTAGGTGTGATGAAGTCTGGCCATTCTCACTTCCAAGGAGCATTCTGGTTGCACTTCTTCCAGGACAGATCTGTTAGTTCATTTAGAAGTCCATGGTATTCTGAGCATTCTTCGCCAAAACCACAACTCAAAAGCATCCATTGTTCTTTGGTCTTCCTTATTCATTGCCCATCTCTCACACGAATATGAGGCAATTGAAAATATCATGCTTGTGACAGGCACATCTTTGTCCTCAAGGAAACATCTTTGCTCCTCAGTACTTGAAAGAGATCCTTTGCGGCCTACTTGCCCAGTGCTGTACATTGTCTGATGTCCTGACTGCTGCTTCCATTGGCATTGATTGTAGAACCATGCAATGTGAAGTCTTTCACAACTTCAATCTTTTCTCCATTTATTGTGATGCTGCTTATAGGTCCAGTAGTGAAGATTTTTGTTTCCTTTATATTGAGAGGTAATCCATACTGCAGACTGTATTCTTCAATCTTCATCAGTAAGTTCTTCAAGTCATTCTCACATTTAGCAAGCAAAGTTGTATTGTCAGCATATCGCAAGTTGTTAATGATAATTCCTCCAATTTTGATACCACATTTTTCTTCATATAGTCCAGCTTATTGTTATTGTTAGGTGCTGGGGAGTCAGCCTGGACTCATAGAGACCCCATGCACAACAGAACAAAACACTGCCTGACCCTGCTGCATCCTCACAATTCTTGCTGTACTTGAGCACGTCATTGTAGCTACTGTGTCAATCCATCTTGTTCAGAGTATCTGAACCCACCAGCCAGGCACTTGACTGCTAACCAGAAGGCTTGCAGTTCAAACCCACCAGCCACTCCTTGGAAGGAAGATGGGGCAATCTACTTCTGTAGTGATACTGCTTTGGAAACCCAAGGAGGGATCACTATGAGTCGGGTCTGACTCGATGGCACATAACAGCAACAACAACAACAGCCAAGCCCTCTGCCCTCTGCTGGAGAAGATGAGGCACTCTGCTTCCTTAAAGATTTACAGTCTTGGAAATCTCATGGGGGTGACTATGAGTCAAAATCGACTGATGGAAGTGGGTTTTGTTTTTGATTTTGTGTGTGCTGCAAAGCAGAACTCTGCTCCATAGGGTTTTCATGGCTGTGAAAGATTATCACATGGAAGATTATCTTCAAGCCTTTCTTTGAAGCGCCTTTGGGTATGTTCAAACCACCAGTCTTTCATTTAGGAACCAAAAGCTTAACTGTTTGCTCCACCAGGGACTCTTTCTGAAACATATAAATGAGTAGTTTGCATTTAGTTTAGATAAATAAAGTATAAGTTTAAAGTTCAAATAAATTTAGATAAATTTCCTATTTCTCAATCTTCCATTTTACTCACCTTGGACAATCCACAGTAAAGTTCAGTCTTTGTAGAATGCTGATGCTTTATTCTATTTACTTAGTAAAACATTTCAAATGGTAATTTAAAAAAAAAAAAAAAGTTTGTACACCAGTAACATGTAGTTGATATTTTAATATTAACAAAAGTTTTTGAGTGACTTTCCATTTATTCCCCAAAACTTTTAGGCCAGCCTAGGCTGAAATAATCTTGGTAAAATAGAAGGCCAGTGAAAAAGAGAAAGACTCTCAACAAGAGGGATTGACACAGTAGGTGTAATGATGGGCTCAAGTACAGCAAGAATTGTGAGGATGGAGCAGGGCCAGGCAGTGTTTCATTCTTTTGCATATGAGGTCTCTGTGAGTTCGGCCTGACTCCACAGCATCTAAGGTAACAATAGGCTGAAATAAACTCTGTGTTCTTTGTTCTAGTTACCTAGTGCCACTCTGACAGGAATATTCCACAAATGGGATGGCCTTAACAAACAAGTTTATTCTTACAATTTGGAGGCTTTAAGTCCAAGTTCAAAGTGCCAAGCTCTAGGGGCTGGGTGAAAGCCCCTCAGCCTTGGGGTGTAGCTCTGCCTCCTGCTCCAGGCCCACTGGAGCTAGAGGCATTTCTTCACTCAGACAGCTGCAGGCTGCTGAGGCTGAGAAGCCCCAAGGTTGACAAGTAAAAAGGCACAGTCCCGATGTTACCAAACCACATGGCAGGCCATTAACTTAAGTCCATTGTAAATCCTAGGGTTAGCAGAGCATAGCAGGCTGCTGAGCAATGACACAGCTACATGCAGGGTCCAAGCGTGCCATAGGCTAGAGACCATTCCCAAAACTGCTGTTTATATATGGGAGGCAGATCACATTCCCAAAGGCAGCTACTCAGCTGCTCACAGTAGATTTCACCATAGAGTTCATTACCAGTCTCATCACGGGGAATACTACATCCAGCCGCCCAGCCACTCAACCAGGCCTAGCCAAGTTGACACAAAAACATAACCACCACAGTCATAAATGCTTATAACATAGTGCATTTTAAAAAGATGTTATATGTTTTGTTTTGTTTGATTGTTCCTTGCATGTTGATATTTGCTTAGTTACTCATATAGTAAATGAAGTAACAATATTTACAAGTATCATAAATCTTGAATTTAACTCTGCCTTTTTGGGTGTCATTTATCGAGTCATTTTGTTGAATGAATTTCCTTTATTTATTTACACTTTTAATTAGTTTTATGTTTTTAACTTCTTATTGTGATTTGAGTAAAAGTTTATAAATTGGTCTTGCATTCAATAATTCATACACATTTTGTTTTGTGGTATTGATTGCAACCCCTATGATATAACAACACTCTTCCCTTTTCCTCCTTGTTTTTCTCCTTTCCCTTCATCCTTCTTTCCAATCCTTTCCTGCCTTTTGAGCTTTATCCCTGAATAAAAGCTGCTCTTTTGATCTCAAATTGTTGATTGTTCTAAAGAGTGTATACCTCCTGAGTGTTATTTTTCACCTTATAGGCCTGTCTGTTGTTTGGCTGAAAGCTGGGCCATCGGGTATGAATTCAGTTTCAGGTTGAATGAAATTGCTTTAAAGACTCTTTTCCTCTTACACTCTTCTTTTCCTCACCTCTACTACTTTCCAGGACATGCCTCTATCAATTTATTTAGCCAACAGTCCCAAGTGCAAAATCATGATTAACTATAGAGAGATTGAATAACTGTCTGATTTTGTAATTTAATATAGAATTATTAAACCCACTCGTACATAAAATATGTAGGTATGGTGTTAAATGCACTTGAATGTGGAAGGCCTGAGGGCATGGGCATCAACCAGTGAATCTCGTTTGGTTTGAAACTACACATAAAAGGAAACTATTTACGGCTATGTTTCTAAGGCTAGCTATATTTCAACAGTTGCTTTATATCTACGATAATTTAGAGCCTATCTTTTGTGACTCTGCAAGAAAGTCACAATCCATTGTGTATTGATTAATTGCATTATATATAAATTGCTACATGAACTTTTAACCTCACGAGAATTCATTATGCATACTGGAAGGATAAACATCAGTAGAAATAATACACTTTTATATGTAGCGATATTACCCAGGTAATATGACCTATCACATTAAATACTTTTTACTCTTAGTCAAAACAGATTTATGATCTTTAATAAACATTATTTTAAAAGGCTAATAGTTAGTTAAATCTCTAAATTGTTATAACCTGGATTTAGAAGACTTAGCCATTAAACTCAAGTGTTTAATATATTTTCATCAGTAATATATGATTCAGGGGTGAATTATGAGTTTATTTATGGTGAGAATAGACTTCCCAGAAGGTTCCTGGATTTAAAGTTTATATTATAATGTCTCTGAAAGGCAGTTTCTGATCCTGAATCACTTGTTGATTATGTGGTCCCAAAAGTACACATCCCTATTTTTATTTCTGGAAATGTAATTAATTTTATAAGCAAAAATGTCACAAAGGGAAGAATTATTATAAAGGAGTGAGGCAACAATTTACCCCCTAGAGTTTAATAAGGAGTTTGTTAAGTGGTTCATGTTTTAACTATTCCTTGAATGTAAGTTGGGGCATGAAGAGGAATAAAGAAGAGGGACGAAGATTCCATGAAAATTATATAGCAGTGGATGAATGAATGCTGTGAAATGTTGAAAATTTTAGTGTAACTGGAGAACTGAAGGTGAAATGCTTGTGTGTGGCAAGATATAAAGCTGAGAACGCAAGTCAGATCAGGTAAAGAAGAGCTTTATAAGCCTAGCTACCTAATTTGATTTTTTTTTTTTTTTTTTTTGTAATTGGCAAAATAGAACTAGCAAATACCTCAAGTTATGTTAACATAATCAAGGTCTTAGAAAGGTAGCACTAGAAGCGATATGGATAAAAACCATGACTAAGAGGCAGACTCATGTTTAAATGGCTGCTGCAGGGTTGTTTAAATGGCTGCTGCAGGGTTGTTGAAATGGAGAATGGGAGCCGAAAGTAGGAATCATCATTTTGTAATTGAAAGAAGGATCAGACCCAGAAGATAATTTTTTTATATGACTAATCAGTAGATACATAAGGAGGTATTAGCATGAAACTATCTAGAAGCAAACAGTAAATATTTTACCAAATATGATTTTTGCTGCATTCACAATCTGTGAAAAAAAAAAGATAAATTATATCAGTCTGAGATGTTTATGAATTTTCATAGAAGATGCATAGCCTACATGGTAAGCCAAAAAAAGTTTCAAGTGGAGATATAATAACATGACTGTTGTTGTTCTTAGGTTCTGTCAAATCATCTCTGTCTCATAGAGACCCTATGCACAGCAGAATGAAACACTGCCCAGTCTTTTGCCAGCCTCATGATCCTTGCTATTTGTGAGTCCATCATTGCAGGCATTGTGTCACTTCATATCATAGAGGGCCTTCCCCTTCTTCACTGACCCTCCACTTTACCATGCATGATATCTGTCTCCAGGGAATGATTCCTTCTGACAACATGACCAAAGTAGGTGAGACAAAGTCTGGCTGGCCATTCTTACTTGCAAGGAGCAACCCATCTGCACTTCTCCTTCCAGGTCAGATTTGTTAGTCCTTTTAGCAGTCCATGGTACTCTTAACATTCTTCTCCAACAACATGACTCAAAAGCATCAACTCTTCTATGGTCTTCCTTATTCATTTTCTAGCTCTCACATGCATAAGAGGTGACTGAAAATACGAATGCTTGAGTCAGGTTCACCTTAGTCTTCAAGGAGATATCTTCCTCTTCATCACTTGAAAGATGTATTTTGCAGCAGATTTGCCCAATGATATGTGTCTTCTGATGTCTTGATTTTTGCTTCCATTGGTATTGATTGTAGAACCAAGTAATATGAAATCCTTGACAACTTCAATTTTCTCTATCTACGGTGAAGCTGTTTATTGGATCAGTTGTGAGACTTTTTTTCTTTATATTGAGGTGTAATCCATACTGCAGACTGTCATCTTTAACCTTCATCAGTAAGTGATTCAAGTCATCTTAACTTTCAGCCAGCAAAGTTGTATTCTCTGCATATCACAGGTTGTTAATGAATCTTCCTCCAATCCTGATGCCATGATCACCTTCATACAATGCAGCTTCTCGGATTATTTACTCAGTGTACAGATTGAATAAGTATGATGAAAGACTACAACCTTGACACACTCCCTTCTTGATTTTGAACCATGCAGTAGCCCCCTTGTTCTGTTCAAACAATAGCCTTCTGATCTATGTTCAGGTTCTACATGAGTACAATCAAGTGTTCTGGAATTCCAGTTCTTCTCAATGTTATCCATAATTTGTTATGATCCACACAATCAAATGCCTTTGCATAGTCAATAAAACATAAGCAAACATCTTTCTGGTATTCTTTGCCTTCAGCTAAGATCCATCTGACATCAGTAATAACATCCCTCATTCCACATCCCCTTCTGAATCCAGCTTGTATTTCTGGAAGTTCTCTATCAATATACTGCTACAACTGTTTGAATTACCTTCAGTAAGATTTTACTTGTATGTGATATTAATGATATTTTCTGATAATTACCATATTCTGTGAGATCACCTTTGTTTAGAATGGGTACAAATATGGATCTCTTCCAGTCAGTTGGCCATTTGTTCTTCCAAATCTCTTGGCATAACCAAGTGAGTGCCTCCAGTGGGGCATCCATTTATTGAAATACTTCAATGGGTATTCCGTCAATTTTCTTTGCCATCTTCTTCAGTGCAACTTTGTCTTCTTCCTTCAATACCATTAGTTCTTGGTCATATGCCACCTCCTGAAATGGATGAATATCAACCAATTCTTTTTGGTACAGTGACTGTGTATTTCTTCCATCTTGTTTTGATGCTTCCTGCATCATTCAATATGTTGCCCATAGAATCGCTCAATATTGCAACTCGAGGCTTATATTTTTTACTCAGTTCTTTCAGCTTGAGAAATGCTGAGAGTATTCTTCTCTTTCGTTTTTTTAACTTCAGGTCTCTGCACATTTCATTATAGTAATTGGGTTTCTCTTCTCAAGATGCTCTTTGAAATCTTCTGTTCAGCTCTTTTATCTGGTCATTTCTTCCATTTGCTTTAGCTGCTCTCTGTTCAAGGACAAGTTTCAGAGTCTCTTTTGACATCCATTTTGGTCTTTCTTTCTTTCTCATCTTTTCAATGATCTCTTGTTTTCTTCCTGAATGATGTTCTTCATGTCATCCCACAATTCCTCTAGTTTTTGGTCATTGGTGTTCAGTGCCTCAAATCTGTTCTCTAAATGGTCTCTAAATTCAGGAGTGATATTATCAAGGTCATATTTTGGCTCTGTTGGACTTTTTTAATTGCCTTCAACTTTAACTTGAATGTGCATAAGAGCAATTGGTGGTTTGTTCCACAATCAGCTCCTGGCCTTGATTGACTGAGATATTGAACTTCTCCATCACCTCTTGTCACAGATGTAGTCAATCTGATTCCTTTATATTCTATCTGTGAAGTCCATGTGTAAGTCATTGCTTGTGTTGTTGAAAAATTGTATTTGCAAGGGATAAGTCATTGATGTTGCAAAATTCTATCATGCAATCTCCAGCATTATTTCTATATCCAAAGCCTTGTTTTCCAAGTACTGGTATCTTCTTTGTTTCCAACTTCGGCATTCCAGTCACCAGTGATAATCAGCACATCTTGAATGCATGTTTGGTCAATTTCAGACTGCAGATGTTGGTAGAAATCTTCAGTTTCCTCATTCTTTGGCTTTGGTGGTTGGTGCATAAATTTGAATAGTAGCAGTATTAAGTGGTTTTCCTTGTAGCCATCTGGATATTATCCTATCACTGACAGCATTGTACTTCAGGACAGATCTTGAAACAGTCTTTGTGACAATGAATGCCATGCCATTCCTCTTCAATGTGTCATTCCTAGCATAGTAGATCATATCGTTGCCTGATTCAAAATGGCCAAAACCAGCCCATTTCAGCTCACTAATGCCTAGGATATTGATCTCTATGTGCTTTATTTTATTTTTGATAACTTCCAATTTTCCTAGATTCATACTTTGTACATTCCATGGTCCAATTATTAATGGATGTTTGAATGTGTTTTTACTTATTTTGAGTTGTGCCACATCAGCCAATGGAGATCCTGAAACCTTTACTCTATCCATATCATTAAGGTCATTTCTACTCTGAGAAGTCAGCTCTTCTCCAGTTAAATTTTGAGTGCCTTCCAACCTGATGGGCTTATCTTCTGACACTACATCAGACAGTGTTTCAGGGTTATTCATAAAGTTTTCCAGTACTATATCAGACAGTGTTTCACTGCTATGCATAATGTATTCACTGGCCAGTTCTTTGAGAAGTGGATGGCTTCTTCCTTCTTCCAAGTCTGTCTCAGCCCAGAAGCTCTGCTGAAATCTGTCTATCATGGGTAACACTGCTGGCATTTTGCAATATGGTGGCATAGCCTCCAGCCTCACAGCAACATATAAGCCACCACAGAATGACAAACTGACAGACAAGTTCATGTCCCTTAGTTGTTCCTAACCCTTCTGCACCTGCCTGTCTCAGGAAATGACCTTAAAATAGAGCCTGTCTTAGGCCCCGGCCTTAATACAGAGCCACACCTCAGTGAAAAGCAGTTTCCAAGTCTGGGCCCACCTACCTCAGGCCTAGGTCTTAATAAGAGCCATATCCAAATGAAAGCAGCCTCCAAGCCCCAGGCCTGCCTACCTCAGGTCCCAGCCTTAATATAGACCAACCCCCAAGTGAAAAGCAGTCCCCAGCCCCCTATAACATGACTACTCCCTGAGATTTTTCCAATAAATTTCCCCAAAGCCTCACACATAGCAAGAATGAAAACAAAGGATATGTCACTCCCCTGTTCCAAGTTTTCCTTTCCTATACAATTCATGTTCATATTAAAAAAAAATAAATAAAGTCAGGATTCAAAACTTGAGAGAAACATAGCCTGATTTTGTAAAATAATATACATGTATGTTCTAGTATTTATGCACATATATGCAGAGATAGCTATCAATTATTTGAAATTATTTATCTATCTATCCATCCACCTGTCAATGTTCCTTGAAGGGAAAAGAAAGAAAAAACCCATTGTATTTAACACTGATTGACTTTAAATAATGGGGGACTATAAGTTCTATGGGAAGCTATGGTAATGTAGTGCCTAAGGCACTTGACTGCTAACCAGAAGGTTGGTGGTTCAAACCCACCAGCCACTCCTCAGAAGGAAGATGGAGCAATCTACTTCCGTAGTGATACTGCCTCAGAAACCCAAGGAAGGGTCACTATGAGTCACGTCCGACTTGAAGGCACGTAACACCAACAACAACATATGTTCTATGCTGCTTTATAGAGTCACTAAGACTCAGAATGTACTCGTCAGCAGTGGGTTTATATGTCTGGTTTATGTTTTTGTACTTTATATTTTCCAACTTTTCAAGTTTTCTGCAATGAGTATACATTTTTTAATCAGAAAAAAAAGTATCAGTTACTTTTAATCTGTGCTTCTGGTGATTTCAAACTGTTGTACCACAGAGATAAAGCACTCTAGTTAATTTTCTTTTAGGACATAATTTAACAAATTTTAAAAGATCTTCTTTCATCATTTACTAAGTATTGACTTTAGTAAAGCAACCATTTATTTTTAAGGTTTTAGTTTCAAGTGGGTAGGAACAACTTTGCAAAGATTCTTTTTTCAATTTCAAGGTGAGTTACAAGACATGCTAAATAGGGAATTAAAAGATCGGTTCCATTTATTTTACTAAGAATGCATAGCTCAGAACATCGTTAGCATGGTGTTTAGATTGCTCAGTTTTGGGGAGTATTTCTAAGGATGAAAACCAACAGATACTAGAGCGAAAGTTTTTTCCACAGTGCTTTAACATGATTTATTCAAATTTGAAAGGGTAAATGGAAGAGAACTGCAGGGGTATAACCAAAATAAGTAAAATGTAATCTCTAATTTGAAATGTGGCTGGTAGATTTGAACTGCTAACCTTCTAAAATCTAAAATAGAATAATGGCAAATTTATGCTCAGTATTAAAATTACTGTCAAGTGTGATTCCTATTAAATAAATTAATACATTTAAAAGATTATAACTATATCTAGCCTATGGTATGCATTCCATAAATATTAGTTATTTCCACTAACTCTTAATGCCATTATTATTGTGTTATATTGTATTTTTTGATTACTTAATGTGTCACATTATTCCTCATTCTATTTTGAAAACTAAAAATAAGTAAATATCATTACTTCCACCATAGTAAAAGACAGTGAAGTCTATTAGACAACAGAAACTAGAATCATCCCAAATTTCTTCTTTTGCAAAATTATTTAAACATTACTATACTCCAATTCCCCGTTTAATAATAAAAGAACATCTGATGTTTTTCAGTAAAGAGATATGGTATCTTGATCTAATTTAGTACTGATCATAATCTTTAACTGTACAGAAAAGCTAATATAGAAATCTATGTATGTATGCTTCATAAGGTACTCCATAGCAGAATTTCCCTAGATATTCAGCATCAATCTGATTCTAAAATCATTGTCTCTAATCTAATTTTTCCCTATGAAGGTAATGAAAAAAAGGAAGTAGGAGTCAGTAAGAAAATGTTTAGTGTCTATAAATAAATGAAATAAACAATTGTAGATGAATGGCAAATTTCCTCTGAGGGCAATTTCCAAAGCAAGTTTCAAAATGGTTTGGGACAATGCAGCATCATATGAAAAAAAAAAAAAAAAGTGCTTTGTATTCTAATGATTTTATTTTGCAGAGCATTTCTTTTTAGATTTAAATTCAAATACTACTAAGCTAAGTTTCTATGTTCTATAATCACATTGTAAGAATCTCTAAAAGTGTCTTGTAAAAGAAAGATATAAAACCTTGATGATGGCTACAATTCACTATAATAGGTGAGAAACCAGGACGTGAGATTTAGAAGAAGAAAATATATTTTATATTTTTGGTAATAGACATGATCCTGAAAATTGCATGGTGGGATTCTGCAAGACTAAATATTTTTAACCCAACATAATTGAAGACAATACACATGGACATTGCCAGATGGACGACATAGGAATCAAATTGACTAAACTTGTGAAAAGTGATTATGGAGAAGCTCAGTATCATCATTCCAGATAATGCCAGGGGACAACTGCAGAACAGATCATCAATAACTCATGTGCAAGTTAAATTAAGGATGACGAAAATGAAAACAACTCCACAAGAACCAGAGTGCAATCTAGAATACATGCTGCATGAAATTACAGACCATCTCAAGAATACATTTAATGTCTGAACACTAATGATCAAAGACAAGAAGAGTTGTGCTGAAAGAATCAAGGACATGAATGTGAAAAATATATGAAGAAGGTGAAATAACATTAAAAAAAAAGTAAGGAATAAAAACATTACAAAGGATATCAGAAGGCACTCTGAAACTTGCTCTTAAATGTAGAATAGCTAAAGTAAATGAAAGGCTGTTTTTGTTAGGTGTTGGTGCTGTTGATTCAACTGACTCATAATGATTCTTCACAACAGAAAGAAATACTGCCCAGTCCTGTGCCAACCACATAATCTTTGCTCTTCTTGAACCCAATCATTTCAGACACTATGTCAATCCATCTTGTTAAGGACCCTTTTTCATTGACCCCCTACTTTCAAACATAACGTCTTCCTAGAGCTGGTCCTTCCTTATAAAATGTCCAAAGTTCATAAGACAAACTTTCATCATCCTCACTTCTAATGAGCATTCTGGCTGTGCTTCTTCTAAGACAAATTTGTTTGTTCCTCTGCCAGTCCATGTCTTAGCTCTCTAGTGCTGCTATAACAGAAATACCACAAGTACATGATTTTAACAAACAGAAATTTATTATCTTATATTTTAGGAGGCTAGATGTCCAAATTCAGAGTTCTAGCACTAGGGGCAGGCTGAAGGTCTCTCGATGTTGGGCTTCAGCTCTTATTCCAGGCCCACTGGAGCTAAAGGCTTCTCCTAACTCATGCAACTGATGGCTGCTGAGGTTGATGAACCCAAGATCAGCAGGCAACATGGCAGCTTCAAGCCAGGAACTATCCCAAGACTGGAAAACAACATGGCAAGCTACTGATTGAAGTCCAGAAACTGGAGATGAAG
>NW_006924014.1:14343-16670 GCF_000298275.1 Orycteropus afer afer
TATACACACACACACACACACACAAAGCAGCCTACACATCAGATAACTCCCCTTCAGCTACTTAGTAGCTCACAACAGATTCCAACATGGAGGTAAGTATTATCTCATCATGGGGAATAACTACTTACAGCTGCCAAGCCACTCAGAACCACAGCTCAGCCAAGTGGATGCACAACGTTAACTCCCACACTATGGTATAGTCAATTTTCTTCATCAACACCATAATTCACATTTATCAATTCTTCTTTAGTCTTCTTTACACATTGTGCAATTTTTTCATGCATATAAGGCAATTCTCAAATACACTGCCATCAAGTCAGTTCTGACTCATAGTGACCCCCTTTGGAGTTCTGAGGTGGTAAATCTTTACAGAAGTAGATTACCCCATCTTCTTTTAGCAAAATAGCTGGTGTATTTGAACCACCAACATTCTGGTTAGCAGTCAAATGTCTTAGGCAACACACCAGCAGAGCTTCTTAAAAGGTGATTGTTGTTGTTGTTGTTATGTGCCATTGAGTCAGACCTGACTCATAGCGACCCCTCCTTGGGTTTCAGAGGCAGTAACACTACGGAAGTAGATTGCCCCATCTTCCTTCTGAGGAGTGGCTGGTGGGTTTGGACCTCCAGCCTTTTGGTTAGCAGTCAAGTGCCTTAGGCACTATGCTACCAGAGCTCCCTAAAAGATGATTAGGGAAATATAAATCAGTTCCACATTATGATGACTATAATCAAAAAAGTGAAAACAAACAAACATGCAACAACAACACAAATTTTGGCAAGGAGGTTTGGATATTGGAACACTCATCCGTTGATGATGGAATTGTAAAATGGTATACATACTGCTGAAAACAAATTGACGCTTCTTCAAAGAGTTAAATATGGAATTACCATGTTATCCAGCAGTTCAACATGCACATGAAGAATTGAACACAAGAATATGGACATTACAAAGAGTGTTTCACTGAAACATTCTTCTCAATAGCCAAAATTTGCAAACAGATTTAATGTCCACAAACAGAGGAATGGACAGACAAAATGTTATGCATACATACCAAAGAATACTATTCAGCCAGAAAAGAGAAATTAATTTCTTAAATGTGGTGTAACATGGATGAACATTGAAAACATTATGTTGAGGGAAATAAGTCAGTCACAATATTGTATAATTCCACATATATGAATTTTATTATGGTCATTTTTGTCTTAAATTCTGTTTTATTAGAAATTAATATTGCCACTCCTTCCCTTTTTTGTTTGATATTTTGTTGGTATATCTTTTTCAACCTTTGATTTTTAGTCTATTTTTGTCTTTATGTCCAAGGTGAGTCTTGTACACAGCAGCATATCGATGGCTTATGTTTTCTCATCCAGTGTGCAACTCTCCATATCTTGAGTTGTGCATTTAATATATTGACATTCAGTATAATTATCAACAAAGTATGAATTTATTAATGTCATTTTGTTATGGGTTTTCATGGTGTTGCTGATTTCATTGTTCTATATAATTTCCTGTGCAGGACTTGTTTTGTTTATGAATCATGTTATCATCTCTTTCATTTCTATTGTTTTAGTATTTGCTAAATATTTGTTCTTGTCCCTTTTTTTATTTTGATGGAAATATTTATTATTTTTCTTTGAGGTTACCCTGTGATTTATCATTTTCTTCCCAAGTTTAAAACAGTCTGTATATCTCACAACTGTCTTGACTTCTTCAGCATTTAGAAGTTCTGTAACTACACTATCTCTTCCCTATTTTTGGTTTTTAGTTGTCCTCGTTTACCAACTGGTGTCTCTGGTTCCCTGTTTACAGTCTTGCAAGCTTATTTTACTTTGAATGCTTCTATAACTGTATTGGTTGCTGGGTTATATCATATGTGTTAATCGTTAGTTGTTGTTTGCTGTTGTTGGTTCTCTGTCTGAAGGTCTCCTTTTAGCATCTTTTGTAAGATTGGTCTGATTTTAAAAAATCCCCTTAATATCTGCTGTTCCAGCTAAGCCCTAATTTCATCTCATATTTGAGGGACAATTTTGTGGGATATATAATTCTTGGATGGAAATTGTTTTTTATCAGGGTTTTATATTTATATCATCCCCTTGTGTGCATTTTTTTTTTCTTGTGTGCATGGTTTCTGCAGCAGGCCAGAAGAGCAGGAGAAAGTGGATAAAAGCCAGGAACCTGGACAGAAGAGCAGTCAGCCCCAGGGTTACAGGTGAGGAGAGACAACTCAGGGATGCCCAAAGTAGCAGGTGGGAAGAGCAGGAGAAAGGGCATTAAAAGCCAGGAAGCCAGAGAGAAAAACAATCAGCTGAAGGGATTAGGTGAGGAG
>NW_006924015.1:0-472 GCF_000298275.1 Orycteropus afer afer
CTGGAGTCCAGCCAAGTTGACACATCTTCAACTATCACACCGACATAGTAAAAAGAGAACCAGACTGGGAAAAATGTTTTGGCAATGACATATCAGACAAGGGATTAATCTATAAAATTTACAGAAAACTTCAATAATTCAAAAAGAAAAAAACAAATAATTCAATTTTAAAAATGGGCAGCGGACATGAGCAAATACTTCACCAAAGAAGACATTCAGGTGGCCAACAAACACATGAAGAAATGCTCCTGATCATTAGCCATTGTTGTTGTTATGTGCTGTCGAGTCAAACCCGACTCATAGCGACCCCTCCTTGGGTTTCTGAGGCAGTATCACTACAGAAGTATGATTGCCCAGCCTTCCTTCCGAGGAGTGGCTGGTGGGTTTGAACCGCCAGCAGTCTGGTTAGCAGGCAAGTGTCTTAGCCACTATGCTACCAGAGCTCCTATCATTAGCCATTAGGCAGATGAAA
>NW_006924015.1:1957-2859 GCF_000298275.1 Orycteropus afer afer
GACCGGAGGTTCATCAGCCTCAGCTGCCTACAGCTGCCTCAGTTAGGAGATGCCTCAGTTCCCTGAGTTAGGAGAGGCCTCCAGTTCCAGTGGGCCTGGAACTAGAGGCAGAGCTGAAGCCCAAGGTCAAGGGGGCTTTATCCAGCTCTAGATCTGGCACTCTGAATTAGGAATTCTAGCCTCCTAAATTGTAAGAGAATAAATTCTTGTTTGTTAAAGGCATCCACTTGTGGTATTTCTGTTATAGCAGCACTAGAGAACTAAGACACACACAATGGAATAAACAATGTTACAGAATAGCAATGAATCTGTGAAACATCTTGTAACATGGATGAACCTGGAGGACATTGTGCTGAGTGAAATTGATCAATTACAAAAGGACAAATATTGTATGAGACTATTATTATGAAAAGTTCACAAGAGGTTTACTTACAGAAAGGAACATTCTTTGAAGATTACCAGGGGTGGGAAGGAAGGGTTAATCACTAGCTAGAGAGTAGACCCATATTAATTTGAGTAAAGGGAAAGGCAATACACAATAACGGGAGGTCAGCATAAAATGATGAAGGCAAAGGAAGACACTGGGAGGGGTAAAAGAACTAAAGACAACAAAGGCAAATACTATTACATAAACAACCCTGCAAAAACAGTAACAAAAATCTGCAAGTGGGTATATATATAGACATGCAAACTAAACAGGAATGGAAAGGTGAATGTGTCCACAGCCACAGTTATAGATATGGTTGAAAGAGGATATTTCTACATATATATTTATATGTGCTGCAAATATATATATGAATATAGTAGAACACACAAGGGGCAAAGTTATGAAAACTTCTTAGCCATAATCAAACACTTTGAGGGAAACAGTCACTGAGCCTGGAGATTCAGAACCATAGTCT
>NW_006924015.1:3855-6917 GCF_000298275.1 Orycteropus afer afer
GGGCAACATTCACCCAGAGGAAATGCAAGACATACAGGAGTGCATAACTATGAGGGGCAAAGGGGGTTTACTGGGCAAGGAGGGGAGGAGACTGGGTTAGGGTTGGGGATGGTAATTGGGTAGTGAAACTAAATGTACATGAAATGTTGAATGTAAAACAAACTCTGCTCTGTAAATTTGCACCTAAAGCACATACATAAAAAAAATCTTGTGAGAGGCCATCTAAGGTTCAACTAATGGTCTCTCCACATCCAGAGCAAAGAAGAATGAAGAAAATCAAAGACACATGGACACAATTAGTCCAAGGGACTAGTGGATAATACGAATCTCAGATTCAGTGACCCTGAGACCAGAAGAACTAAATGGTGCCAGGCTACCATGTCAATCACTCTGAAAGACACCACAAGAGGAGATCCTATACAGACTGTGAGAAAAATGCAAAACAAAACTCAAAATAATAATAATAAAAAAATCAGGCTTACTGGCTGATAGACACTAGTAGAACCCCCAAGACTATAGCCCTTAGACTCCCTGCAGGCCTGGAACAGAACTCACCTCCATGGCTCAACTTTCAGCCAAGTAATAGACAGGCATACAAAGTAGACTTAGCACCAGGGAGTACACACTCCTTAGAATGACCAGCTATACAGGACCAAAAGAACAGCATTTGCCCAGGGATAAATGTTAGAAGGGAGGAAAGGAGAGGAAAGAAGGATGAATGGAAACCAAACACAGCGAGGAATTGGGAAGCGTGGTAAATTAGGTTGATGGTAAATACTCTTGGAATGATGTGATGACAATGGTGATCAAATCATGGGAAGAACATCAGGCCCATCTTAATGAGGGATGTCATACAATATACCCGACCAGTACTCCTCAAAACTGTCAAGGTCATCAAAACCAATAAAAGTCTGAGAAAGTGTCACAGCTAAGAAGAGCCTAAGGAGACATGATAGGTAAATGTAATATGATATTCTGGATGGGATCCTGGAATGGAAAAGGACATTGCGGCGGGGTGGGGGGAGTGAGGAAATCTGAATAATGTATGGAGTTAAGTTAATAATAATATATGAGTATTCATTCATTAATGGTAACAAATGCACCACACTCACATACGATTTTCACAAAAGAGGAAAACATATATGTGTGTGTTGGGGAGGTAATACTGACTGGTGAAATCCCCGGGACTATGACCCGTAGTTACCTTTCAGCCCTGGAATTGAACTCATTCCTGTGGCTTCCAGCCAAACAAACAAAAACCAAACTCACTGCCATTCAGACGGATCTGACTCATAGTGACCCCTCCTTGGGTTTCCGAGATGATATCACTACAGAAGTAGATTGCTGAATCTTCCTTCCGAGGAGTGGCTGATGGGTTTGAACCACCAGCCTTAGACAGATGTATAATGTGAACATTTACACCTGGTAGGTACACTCTTTGGGAGCTCTGGTAGCATAGTGGCTAAGACATTTGCCTGCTAACCAGACGGCTGGCAGTTCAAACCCACCAGCCACTCCTCGGAAGGAAGGTTGGGCAATCCTACTTCCGTAGTGATACTGCCTCGGAAGCCCAAGGAGGGGTCGCTATGAGTCGGGTTTGACTCGACGGCACATAACAACAACAACAACAACAGGTACGCTCTTTAGAGCAATCAGTTATGGGAGATCAGAAGGGCAGTGTTTGCACAGGAAGATAGCTCAGGGGGCAAGAATGCATAGGAAAGAAGGACACAGGGAAAAGGTAACCACAGGGAGGAAATGGGAAGAGAGCTGTTACATTATGGGGACTGCAATCAATGTCAATTCGTTGCAACCAATGCAACAAAATGTGTATGAACTGTTGTATGGAAAATGAATTTGCTCTGTAAACTTTCACCTAAATCACAATAATTTTTTTTAAGTTTTATATATGATTGGAAAAAAATACTTGTCCCTTCTCTTCATCATTTTCTAAGGAATGTTCACGCAGTTCCATTTAATGAACTTCACCTTTATT
The DNA here is from genome assembly GCF_000298275.1 of Orycteropus afer afer. Taxonomy (NCBI): domain Eukaryota; kingdom Metazoa; phylum Chordata; class Mammalia; order Tubulidentata; family Orycteropodidae; genus Orycteropus; species Orycteropus afer. The sequence goes on from NW_006924015.1 coordinate 5,852, forward strand.
TTGCAGTTTGAGCTAAAGAATAAGGAACTGATCAGTAAAGCCAGAGAGGCTTACCAGAGAGGCGGTGGAGTTGGGTAGGAAGAGAGACTTCAGAGGGCAGCTGCCATTTATGTGGCATATTTTGAATAAAATCACCCATTGACAGTTTATCAAAAAGCTGCAGTGAAAATTTACATAGCTTTTCATTTATTTTTAGATTTGTGATTGGTATTTATTTGAATACAAATATGAGGCAGCTTGCCTTTTTGTAGTTTATAGTGCCTGACACATAATAAGCACTCAGAAAATTATAGCTAGACTTAACATTATTAAGTAACCTCTTAACACACACACACACATACACACAGAAAGACAGAGAGAACCTGGGTTCAAGATAAATGGGAAAGCCAACTACTCATTGGGAGAAGAGCTATTGTTATTATGGAAAGCCAAAATTATTGAGTGATTAATATAAAGGCAAGTACGAGGAACTGAAATTGATCTAGTAGTGCACAGCAAATCAACTTTGCCTTCCAGGCCCAGAGAGCTCTACTGTTTGGCATTTTCTCCCTAATGCCTTTAAGTTTATGGAAATCACACATACTCAATTAGTTTCAGAGTTTTATGAGTTTTTTGACATTGATAATAGTTTTATTTTTTGTCACATTTACGCATTTTCTCTGTTAATTCATGTTAAGAGCATCTCCTTTCCATTGGCTTCAGGTTTCCATGTAGAGGGACATTAATTACTACAATACTGTGGCCTTCTGTATAAACAAACAAACTCACTGCCATCGAGTCGATCCCGACTCATAGGGACCCTTTCTTGGGTTTCCAAGGCAGTATTTCTATGGAAGTAGATTGCCCAATCTTCCTTCTGAGGAGTGGCTGGTGGCTTTGAACCTCCAGCCTTCTGGTTAGCAATCAAACGCCTTAGGCACTATGCTGCCAGAGCTCCTGCTCTCTGTATAGGAGGAATGATTTATTAGTTAAGGAGTTTAGGAGGGGGAACTGGACATTTTCAGATCCAAAATTTCTCTTTGGGTTATCTATCTGCTTACTAAAAATACACACTCTATTCTGCTCT
>NW_006924015.1:7207-9523 GCF_000298275.1 Orycteropus afer afer
TAGATTGCCCAACCTTCCTTCCAAGGAGTGGCTGGTGGGTTTGAACCGCCAGCCTTCTGGTTAGCAGTCAAGTGCCTTAGGCACTATGCTACCAGACCTCCTTACCTCCTTCTAGGGTGCAACAATAGGAAATCAGTTGTTGCTATTTATTTTGGATTCAATTGTTTGTCCTCAATATATGTCTTTGAAAATTGGGTCTTTAGAAATGTTATCAGTTAAGTTAACAGGAGGTCAAACTAAATTATGGTGGGTCCTAATGTGATCTGAAAACTGTCCTTATAAAAAAAGAGAAAAAACTCAGAGACACAGACAGGAATAGTGGCTATGTAAAGATGCTACCAGAAGCTAGGAGAGGCAAGAAAAGATCTTTCCTTAGAGATTTTGGAAGGATCGTGGCCAGGCCAATATGTTAATTTGGACTCTAGCTTCCAGAACTCTGGGACAAATTCTGTTCTTATAAGCCACTCAGCTTGTGGTATTTTGTTACAGCAGCCCTAGGAAACTAAGTAATACAGTGACTAAGGATGTCATGGGAAAGGTGTGCTGGTTACAAATGATGAATAATATATAACTATAGCTAATTATCAAGTTACAGGTACCATAAACACAATCTTTGTAATCCAAAATTCAGCACAATATATAAAACATGCTTTTATGAGCAAAGTGATGACAATGATAATGAAATACCACACTCACAAAAGTGCTATGTATTAGAGCTTAAATTCTAAAACACTTGGATTTGTGGAAGGCTGTGGTCTGCAGTGAGAGCCCTAACTCCATTTCAAGGCTTGGCATAAGTTTCGGACGTCATTTGGGTTCTTTCTGACCACTAAACTACCATTGAAGCTCTGGTGGTATAGTGCCTAAGGCATTTGACTGCTAACCAGAAGGTCGGCAGTTCAAACCCACCAGCCACTCTGTGGAAGGAAGACTGTACTGGCAATTGACTTCTGTAAATATTTATTGCCTTGGAAACGCAAAGGGGGTGGCTATTAGTTAAAATCGACTAGATGGCAGTAAGTTTGGCTTGGTTTTGGTGACTATGCAGAGACAAGTTCTAGGACAAACTTACGGAGGGGCAGTCTACCTTTAGGAAGAGTATGGTTGAAAGTTGATTATGCTCACACAAAGAACTAGGGAATTTGCCTGAGTGTGTTCATTTCTGATTTAAATTAAGATTGGGGTCTTCTTACAGATTGGTAGCCACCTTGTGGCTAAGACTCAGGCTGCATGGTCACGAGTCACAGCCTGTCCGGACCACCATCTAGCCAGGTAGTCAAGGCTCAGAACCAATCCTGTAACCCTTCACTATCTTCAGTTCTCATCCTGGTTGTTTCCCTTTTTCTGTAGTCCTGGCTGTACCAGTGACAAATTGATCTGCCACCAATCATGACTTTGTGATGTTTTTGTTGTTGTTAGGTGCCATCGAGTTGGCTCTAACTCATAGTGACACTATGTTCAACAGAATGAAACACTGCCCAGTCCTGTGCCAGCCTCCCAATACGTGTCATATCTAAGCCCATCATTGTAGCCACTGTGTTGATCCATCTCATCGAGGGTCTTCCCCTTTTTTGCTGACCCTCCACTTTACCAAGAATGATATCCCTTTCCAAGGAGTGGTCCCTTCTGACAACATGACCAAAATAGGTGAGATGAAGTCTGGTCATTGTCGCTTCCAAGGGGCACTCTGGCTGTACTTCTTCTAGGAAAGATTGGTTCAGTCTTTTGGCAGTCAACGGTACTTTCAGTATTTTTTTTGCCAACACCACAACTCAAAAGCATCTACTCTTCTTTGGTCTTCCTTGTTCATTATCCATCTCTCACATGCATATGAGGCGATTGAAAATACCATGGCTTGGGTTGGGCGCACCTTAGTCCTCAAGGAGAAATCTTTGCTCTTCAGCACTTCAAACAGGTCTTCTGCAGTAGATTTGCCCAGTGCAATATGTTGTCTGATGTCTTGACTGCTGCTTCCATTGTTGTTGATTATGATATGAAGTAATATGAAATCTTTAACAATTTCAATCTTTTCTCCATTTATTGTGATGTTGCTTATTGGTCCAGTTGTGTGGATGTTCATTTTCTTTATGTTGAGATGTAATCTATACTGTAGACTGTAGTCTTTAATCTTCATCATAAGTACTTCAAGTCATCCTCACTTTCAGCAAGCAAAGTTGCGTCATCTGCTATCGCAGATTGTTAATGAGTTTTCCTCCAATCCTGATGCCACATTCATTCCTCTTCATATAGTCCAGCTTCTCAGATTATTTGCTCAGCATACTCTGAAACTTTCCCTTGAGTGGAGAATAGCTAAAG
>NW_006924015.1:11996-12503 GCF_000298275.1 Orycteropus afer afer
AGTTTTTTTCTTTTCAGTACTGAGCAATTCTTCAAGTTGGTGACAATGGCTTTGCCTTATTTTATAAGTTGTTTGATGATTTTTACAAGGGAGGGAAAGCTGCACAGAGCACACCTACCCAACCCTCCTCTCCAAGTGGAATTTGCAGTCTATGTCTCATTTTCTAGGATTTAGTTCACCATCTACTCATAAATCTAAATGACCTCAAATATTTAGCTTAGGGTCAAATGATCTAACCAAATACTCTTCCTCAATACAAAGTTAAGTCAATGATTGCATGCTTGACATGAAGGAATTTAATGTTTCACAAATTTCTTTGGCAAGAAGAGAGCCACTGAAACAAAAATTTAACATTGATAGAATCAACCACAAATTTGTTAATTTCTCCATCAAAACAGATTTTTAAAATTCCTATCTTTTTTTTTTTTTATTAGGATTTGGGTGAAGATTTACAGAGTAAATTCACTTTTCATACAACAGTTCACATATACTTTGTCTCATGTCATT
>NW_006924015.1:14413-16138 GCF_000298275.1 Orycteropus afer afer
ATGGATTTGTGGCCTTTGTCAAAGATCAGCTGACTATAGGTTAAAATTCCTATCTTTTAAATGAGATATTCTTCTTCTTTTTGTTTAAATTGTGATTTTGGTGAAAGTTTTCAGAGCAAATTCACTTTCCATACAGCAGTTCACACATGTTGTCTCATGATATTGACTACAATTTACCCCAATGCAACAGCTCCCCTCCCACTTCCTCCCACTAGTTACCTCTTCACTGTGTCCATCCCTCCATGCACTCCTGCCCCCTGAGCTGTCTCCCTGTGCATAAACAGACCTTCTCTCTACCATGATTGTTCTATCCAAGAAGTGTATATACCTCGGGTACATGTTCAACTCATATACCTGTCTTTTATTTGGCTGGAAGTCACAGGTGTGGGTTCAATTCCAGACCTGAAGGGCAGCTAAGGGCCATAGTCTCTGTGGTTCCACAGGCTCTATCAGACCAGCAAACCTGGTCCCCTCCTTTTTTCTTTTTCCAAATGATATTGATTTTTGTTCCACATTGTTCTCCCTTTCTATCCAGGATCTCCTACATAGATCCGCCTTTGAGTGGTTGACAGCAGTAGCCAGGCACCATCTATGTTTTCTGGTTTCATAGTCATATAGGCTGAGGATCACATGGTGTACCAGTCACAAGGACTAATTCTTTCCACGAATCTTTGGTTTTCTTCATTCTTCTTTGCTCTGGATGAGAAGAGACCCATCGCTGCATCTAGATGGCTGCTTGCAAACATTTAGGATCCTAGTCGTTACTTGTCAAAGTAGGAGGTGAAACAATGTTTTGTGTAGTATGTTATGCCAATTGTGCTTGATGTCCCTTGGGACTATAGTCCCAAACCCACCGGTTCAACAACTCGGTCCCTCTGGGTAGATGGCTGTGACCAAAAAGTGACTACAACTTTGTCCCTTGTCAGCTCTACTATACCCCTGGGAATTCTTACAGAACATACAAATACACTTGTAGAACAATTGTCTGCCGACCCTATACATGATCTTGGGCACACTCCCTGATGCATAGACATATCTAATAGTTCAGCCTGTCCACCCATCTATCCACTTGTATAAACGTGCTTACCTTCACTGACAACATCGTACTGTATGTGCAAAAGGATTCATCTTTGTTGTCTGTACCTCCCATGTACCTCTCTATGACTTCCTCTTCCTCAATGCCACCATGTTTATCATTCACATTTGGTATATTGCAATTCTCTTCACCCAAATCAACACTTATCTCTACCTATCTAACAGTGTTCCCTCCCCTCCCCTCCCACCCCTGGTAACCAACAAAAAAAAATCCTTCGATAGATAAACCATTCCTGGACTTTTACAATAATGGACTAATACAATATTTGTCCTTCTATGATCGACTTACTTCACTCAGCATAACATCCTCCAAGTTCATCCACATTATATGATATTTTTCAGATTCTATGTTATTCTTTAGGGTTGCATAGTACTCCATTGTGTGTATGTACCATAGTTTGGTTATCCAGTCCTCAGTTGATGGACACCTAGGTTGTTTCCAACTTTTTGCTATTGTCAATAGTGCTGCAATGAACATGGGTGTGCATATATCTGTTCTTGTTATGGCTCTCACTTCTTTAGGGTATATACCTACTAATGGAATGGCTGGGTCAAATGGTATTTCTATTTCCAACTTTTTAAGGAATTGCCATACTGCTTTCCACAGTGGTTGTACCATTTTACAGTCCC
>NW_006924015.1:18078-18827 GCF_000298275.1 Orycteropus afer afer
ATAATGTTGGCTGTTGGTTTTGCATAGATGCCCTTTATTATGTTGAGGAATGTCCCTTCTATTCCAATTTTGCTGAGAGTTTTGATCAAGAATGGTGTCGGATTTTATCACATGCCTTTTCTGCATCAATTGATATGATCATGTGGTTCTTTTTCTTTGTTTTATTTATGTGGTGGAGGATGTTGATTGCTTTCCTAACGTTGAACCATCCTTGCATACCTGATATGAACCCCACTTGGTCATAATTTTCTTGATATTTTGTTGGAGTCTATTGGCAGGATTTTGTTGAAGATTTTTGCATCTATATTCATGAGAGATATTGGTCTGCAGTTTTCCTTTTTACTGATGTTTTGCCTGGTTTTGGCATCAAGATTATGCTTGCTTCATAAAATGATTTAGGGAGGATTCCATCCTTTTCTATGTTTTGGAATAGTTTGAGTAGAATTGATGTCAGTTCTTCTCTGTATATTTGGTAGAATTCTCCAGTGAAGCTGTCTGGGCCAGGACTTATTTTGTTGGTAATTTTTTGATGACCTGTTCAATTTTTTCTTTTGTTATGGATCTGTTCAACTTTTCCACATCATTCTGTGTTAATTTAGGTAAGGGGTGTGTTTCTAGAAATCTGTCCATTTTTCCCAGATTTTCCAATTTTTTGCAGTACAGTGCTTCACAGTATCCTGATATTATCCTTTTTATTTCAGCTGGTTCCGTTGTGATGCCACCCTTTTCCTTTCTTATTCATGTTATTT
>NW_006924016.1:0-2909 GCF_000298275.1 Orycteropus afer afer
CGGTGAATCTCGTCATAGTGACCTTAGCTAAACTTATGTTAGCTGCTTACATTTACAGTGATGCTAGGGGACTGACTGCTACCTCAGCTATACTTTCATCAGCTTGTTACTCATAGGATGATATTGGTCATACTGACAGTGTCCTTAGTTACACTTATTTTCTTTAACTATTTACAGTTACAGCGATGCTGGGCACACAGGCAGTGACTTTAGCTAGAAGAATCATAGCTAATTGCAGTGCAGGTGATGCTGCACAAACTGACAGTGACCTTAGGTCCACTTCCTTTAAAGAGATACAGTTAGAATGATGCTGATCACAGTGATAGTAACCTTATTGAAACTGACCTTTGCTGGTATAGTTACGTTGATGGTGGACAATGTGACAGCCTCCTTACTTTGCCTTCACTTAACTACTTACCACGACATTGACACTGGTCCCAATGACAGAAACCTGACTCACCCTTGCCTTAGCTAGTTACACGTATGGGGACATGAATTATAGTGACAGTGACCATCGTTACACTCACATTAGCTCATTACACTTACAGTGATGATGGTCACTGCAACAGTGATCTTGGTTAGACTTATCTTTCTTAGTTTCACTTACAGCACATGTGTCACATCACCAGAGACCTTATCTATACTCATGTTGTCTAGTTAGAGGTACAGTGACTCTGGTCACACTGACAGTGACCATAATGAGACTTAGTCATACTAGTTACAGTTATGGTGATGCTGGTCACACTGACAGTGACCTTCAGTATATATTTACATTAGGTATTGTTAGGTTGACTCTTGTGACACTGACAGTGACCTCCTTCTTTGCTACTTCCACTTATGGTCACGCTGGTCACACTGACAGGGAATTTAGCTACACTTCACTTAGCTAGTTACAGTTACGGTGATGCTGGACACACTGAGAGTGACCTTGGTTAGATTTACATTACCCAGCTACATATATGGTGATGCTGATCACAGTGACAATGACCTTAGTCTTACCTTAACTGATTCCAGGTATGGTCATGCTGGTCACACAGACAGCGACCTTAGCTACACTTACCTTAGCTAGTTATGGTTGCAATGACCATTTCAAAACTGAAAGTGTCCTTAGCTTGACTTTCCGTTCCTAGTTACAGTTAAGGTGTTGCTGGTCACAATGACTATGACCTTTGCTAAACGTACCTTAGCTGCTGACATTTACTGTATTGTTAGTCACAGTGACAGGGACCTAAGCTAGACCTATTGCAATTGGTTACAGTTACTTTGGTGCTGTTCACAGTGACAGTGACCTTAGCTACACTTGTTTAAGCCCCTTCCAATTACGGTGATGCTGGTCACAGAGACCATGACCGTAGCTACACTGACCTATACTACTTACACTTATGGTGACACTGGTCACACTGACAGTGACCTTAACTACACTTAAATGGGCTAGTTACATTTATGCTGATTCTAGGAACATGAACAGTGACCTAAGCTAGACTTATTTTAACTTCTTACAGTTAAGGTGGTGCTGTTCACAGTGATAGTGACCAAAGCTATTCTTGTTTTAGCGACTTACATTTATGCTGCCAATGCTCACAACAACAGTGGCCTTTGGTGCTCTTATGTTAGCTAGTTAAGCACATGTGACCCTAGCTACACTTGCTTTAGAGACATACATTTATGGTGACCCTGCTCTCAAAGACAGTGACCTTTGCTTCACTTATGTTCGCTACTTAGAGACATGGGGATGCTGGCAAAAATGACAGTGACCTTAGGCAAACTTATGTTAGCTAATTCCAGTTATGGTGATGCTGGTCACACTGAGAGTGACCAGAAAACCTTGACATTAACTAGATAAAATTATGGTGACCTTTATTAGACTTACCTTAGCTAGTTACATTCAGGGTGATGCTGGACACAGTGAGAATGCCTTATTGAGACTAACCTTAGCTAGTTACTCTTAGGCTGATGCTAGTGACATTGACAGTGACCTTAGAAAAACTCAGTTTTGATCATTACAGTTGTATTGATGGTAGGCACACTTAGTGTTACCTTAGGTATACTTCCACGTGCTAGTTGCTGTTACTAGGACTCTGGTCATACTGACAGTGGTCTCAGCTACACTTACCTTTACTAGTTACAGTTATGGTGACCCTGGCCACACTGTAAGTGACCTCAGCTACATTTACATTTGCTAAAGTGATGGCGATGCAGTTCCCAATGATAGTGCATTTTGGTTCACATACCTTAGCTAGTTTCAGTTAGGGTGATGCTGGTAAGAGTGACAGTGATTTGAGAGAGTGACCTTAGCTCAGAACACGGTGACACTTTTCATACTCACAGGGAACTTAGTTAGACCTAATTCAACTAGTTACGAGTATGTTGACACTTACACTTACCACAGCTAGTTACAGTTACCGTCACACTGGCCACAGGGACAATGACCTTAGTTAGACTTACCTTTCCTAGTTCCAGTTACCATCAAGCTGTTCACACTGTTAGTGATCATAGCTACAGTTCTGTTACTAACTGACAGCTATGGTGATGCTGGTAACCATGACAGTAACCTGAACTCAATTTACCATAGAGAGTTAAACTTCTAGTGATGTTAGTCACAGCAACAGTGACCTTAGCTAGTTATTGTTACGTTAGCCAGTTATAGTTACTGGGATCATGGACACACTGACACTGACCTTAGCTACCCTTATCTTAGTGAGTTGCAGTTACGGAGATGCCCTTGACAGTGACAGTGACTGTAGTAAGAGTGACTTTTGCTACCTAAAGGGACACTGATGCGGGTCACAATGACAGCATCCTTTAAATGGGGGAGAGAATGTTTGTTTAATAAATGGTGCTGGCAAAACTGGAGATCCATTTGCAGAAAAATGAAACAAGATCTGTACCTCACACCATACACAAAAATG
>NW_006924016.1:4819-5392 GCF_000298275.1 Orycteropus afer afer
GCAATCTGCAGCCTATATGACTATGAGACCAGAAGAACTAGATGGTGCCCGGCTACCTCTGTCAACCACTTGGAAGGGGATCTATGTAGGAGATCCTGGATAGAAAGGGAGAACAATGTGGAACAAAACTCAAAATAATTTGGAGAAAAAAAAAGAGGATGGACCAGGTTTTCTGGTCCGATAGAGCCTGGTGGAACCACTGAGACTATGGCCCCTAGCTGCCCTTCAGGTCTGGAATTGAACCTACATCTGTGGCTTCCAACCAAGCAAAAGACAGGTATAAGAATTGAACATTTACCTTAGATAGATACACTCCTTGGAAAGAATAATCATGGGAGAAAGAAAGGCTGTTTATGAACAGGGACAGCTCAGGCGGCAGGAGTGCATGAAGGGATAGGCGGCAGGAGTGCATGAAGGGATAGACACAGGGAAGTGATAACTATCAGGAGGAAGTGTGAGGGGACCTGTTCCATTGTGGTAAATTGTAGTCAATGTCATGAAACAAAGTGTATGTGAACTGCTGTATGGAAAATTAATTTGCTCTGTAAATTTTCACCCAAATCATAAAAAAAA
>NW_006924016.1:5737-9561 GCF_000298275.1 Orycteropus afer afer
AAACAAAAAGAGAGGGAAAACAGTGTAATTACAGAACTTCTAAATGGTGAGGAAGTCAAGAGAGTTGCAAGCTAGAATGGTCTATTCAAAACTCAGAAAGAATTATAAATCACAGGGTAAGCACAAAGAAAAAATAATAAAACTTCACCTTAAAATAAAAAAGAGGACAAGTTACAAATATTTAGCAAATACAAAAACAACAGCAATGAAGTAAATGACAATCATTCATAAACAAAATTAATTCAGCACAGAAAATTTTATGGACCAAAGAAACCAGGAACATCACACCCACACCCACACACACACATAACAAAAATGACAGCAACAAATTCGTACTTGACAATAATTACACTGAATGTTAATGGATTAAATGCACCACTCAAGAGACGGAGAGTTGCAGATTGGATAAGAAAACATATGCTGTCTACAAGAGACACATCTTAGGATGAAAGACAAAAGTAGACTCAAAATCAAAGGTTGGAAAAAGATATATTAAGCAAATTGCAACCAAAAAAGAGCAGGAATGGCAATATTAATGTCTGATAAAAATGACTTTAAGACAAAAACCACCATAAGAGACAACGAAGGACATTATATAATGATTAAAGGATCAATCGAACAAGAAGAAATATCTATGGAGACTTCCAGTAAGATGGTGGAATAGGCATACAACCTAACTGAGTCTCTTCAACAAAGAAAAGAGAAGTCAATTAATAGAGATATAGAAGATAATCTTGGAGCCCTGAGCTTTGAAAGGAAGTATTTAGAAGTGGATTAGGCACCAATTAGTGGAAAAACCTGAGTGAAAAGAGTGACCACCAAGATGGACAGAACTGCAGACTGTCAGCTACTCTGACAGCACCAACAGTTTGAATATTTCTAAGTGGTGTTGAGACCTGGGAACTGACCTCAAGATCAGCCCTGATCACCAAGGACTGCAGAGATGACTGCACTACTGGCCTGTGAGTGAGAAGAGAAACAGCAAGGAGGGAGACAATATGAGCTGTGAACTTTTGGCTGTCCAGAAGGCTCAGCCATTTTGATTATTTACAAACAGTGGCCACTCTGGATATTTAAAGTGACTGAGGGCCCAGCCATTTTGAATGTTTACGAGTGGAGGCCATTTTGGATATTTAAAGTGACAGCATTTTCATTCAGATTCCAGGGACCTAAGAATAGGCTCCATTTGCCAAGAATGGTGGGGACATATGGGAGGCTGACAACAGGTAAGGAGACAGGTGGTGAGTGTGTGAGTGCTACTAACTAGTGAATAGAGGAGCAGAGTACCCTGCTTACCTAGATAACATCCAAAGAAAACAAAAATCATGGGTAAGTCACTCCAACATACAATCTCCAATTAAATACAAATACAAAAACGTCATAATGTCTCAGAGACAACAGAGCATCACAGTCTACACAAACAAGCAAGACAAAGCAAGAGAAACAACGGACCAATATCCAGACCCAAAAACATCCATGAGAAAGAACCATTATTGGAGCTCCCTGATAAGGAATTCAAAAGAATTACACTTAGGTGCCTTCAATAGATTGAGAGAAAGATCGAGGAAAACACTGACAAAACTGAGGAAAACACAGAGAAAATCCTAGAACAATTTTGAAACACAGTACAAGAACAAAATGAAAAATTAGAAGTGATACAAAATCTACAGATAGAAATCCAGAAGATTAATACCAATTTTCAGAAATAGATAACACATTGAATGGGCAAAGGAGCAGAACTGAGTCAATGTAAGACAGAATTAGTGGGATTGTAGACAAATACCTCAGTACTTCTTTGGAAATGGATCAATCAGAAAAAAAAAAAAAAAAAATGAAGAAAGCCCAAGGATCATGCAAGATACCATCAAAAGGAATAACCTACGTGTGGTCGCAATTCTAGAATAGGAAGAGAAAAATAAAACCACTGAGAAAATTGTTGAAGATTTGTTGGAAAAGAATTTCCCTGATATGATGAAAGATGAGAATATAGCCATTCAAGAAGTCCAATGAACCCCAAACAGGATAGACCCAAAAGAAAATCACTAAGACATATCATCACCAAACTCACCAAAATCAAAGACAAAGAAAGAATCCTGAAAGCAGCATAGGAAAAACAAAAAGTTACCTACAAGGGGCAACCAATAAAACTAAGCTCAAATTTCTCAGCAGAAACCATGGAGGTGAGAAGACAATAGGATGGCATATGTAAAATTCTGAAAGAAAAGATTTCCTACCAAGAATTATATATCCAGCAAAATTGTCTCTGAAATATGATGATGAAATTAGGACATTTCGAGATAAGCAGAAATTAAGGGAATTTGTTAAAACCAGACCAACCTTACAAGAGATGGTAAAAGTAGTCCTTTGGGCAGAGAACCCACAGCTGCAAACAACAACTGACCATTAATACACATGATGACATAACACAGAAACCAACCCAATTATGGAAGTATCCAAACTAAATAAGCCTACAAGATTATAAACAGGGAACCAGAGACATCAATTGGTGAATGAAGACAACTAAAACCAAAAAGAGGGAAACAGTAGTGTAGTTACAGAACTTCTAACTGGTAGGGAAGTCAAGACAACTGCAAGATAGCACAGACTGTTCTAAACTTGGGAAGAAAATTATAAATAACAGGGTAACCTCAAAGAAAACTGATAAACATTCACACAAAATTAAGAAAGAGTACCAGCACAAATATGTAGCAAATACTAAAGCAATAGCAAAGAAAGAAGTGATAATACAATTCATAAACAAAATGAGTTCAGCACAGAAAATTATATGGAACAAAGAAATCAGCAACACTATGAAAAAGTGTGTAATAAAATGACAGCAACAAATTCATACTTGTCCATAATTACACTAACAAAAGAGTAAAAAGGAAACCTACAGATTGGGAAGAAAATATTAGGCAATGACATATCTGACAAGGGACTTATCTCTAAAATTTATAGAAAACTCCAGCACCTCAACAACAAAAAGATTCACAATCCAATTAGCAAATGGGCAAAAGACATGAATAGACACTTCACCAAAGAGGATGTTCAAATGGCCAGCAAATATATGAAGAAATGCTTACAATCATTAGCCATCAGAAAGATTAAAATCAAAACAACAATGAAATACTATCTTGCCTCAGCACTAATGGCAAAGTTCAACAAGACAGAAAATAACAAATGCTCGTGAGGGTGGGGAGAGATTGGGACACTCATATACAGCTGGTGGGACTATAAGGTGATGCAAACACTGTGGAAAGCAGTATTGTGAGTCCTTAAAAAGCTGGAATTAGAAATACCATTCGAACCAGCAATTCCATTGCTGGATATATATCCTAAAGAAGTGAGAGCCAAGACAAGAACAAATATGTGCACGCCCATGTTCATTGCAGCAGTATTTACAATAGCGAAAAGTTGGAAGCAACCTACATGCCCATCAACAGAGGAATGGATAGCCAAACTATGGTAGATACACACAATGGAATGCTATGCAACACTAAAGAATAATGCAGAACCTGAAAACAATGCAAAGCAAGAATGAACTTGGGGGATATTGTGCTGACTGTAATAGGTCAATCACAAAAGGACAAACATAGTATTAGTTCATTATTGTAAAAAGTCAAGGAAAGGTTTCTGTATGGAAGGAAACTTTCTTTTTTGGTTACCAGGGGTGGGAGGGGAAGGGAAAGAACACTGCATAGAACAAAACAAAACAAAACAAAAATGCATTGACCTATGTCACTTTAGTTTTGTGCATTTCACTGTACATAACTTATATTTCAATAAAACTGTATTTTTTAAAAAGAAATATTTATGGACCCAAA
>NW_006924016.1:12652-14709 GCF_000298275.1 Orycteropus afer afer
GTTATGAGTCGGGGCCGACTCGATGGCAAATAACAACAACAACAACAGGTACTATCTACTCTACTGCCAGAAGAAAAATTATATTTAAAGTGTTTGAAAAGAAAGTGAATTTATTTAAGAATTGTGTAATACATTTTATATCAATAGATATTAGAATCAAAGAGAGAATACCAGTAATTCATAAAAAGATCTTTACCAATTTACAGATTTGAAAATTAAAGATAAATATATAGCTTATATTTGAAAGATAACCAAAAATTATCCTATGACTTTAAATTGATGGCAGGCATCAGCATTTTAAAGGTTGATTGATTGTATCCAAAAATGTGGGATGGATGAAATTCAAATGTGATGAAAATTTAAACATATTTGTCAGTACAGATGGATGTTAAGAAAACTTATGATAATTAAAATGTATTGCTGATTTTAAAATATTATTGATAATTATAAGTAGTCCAGACCATGATGAGAGTCCACAGATAAGTAGTCAAGAGTTTGGAAGAAATATTTATATCACATTCTTATCTTAAAAAAGAAATAAAGGTATTTTAAATGATCAAATGTATATTCTCAGTTACTCAAAATGACCTTAAAGTAATGAAAATTTTCTATAAACCAAAAATGAAAACATCCTCACAATTCATAACTGTTCTTAGTACCTGCATCCTTGATTTTCGTTTATCTCAATTAATATTTTGAGTGCAGCCAGAGAGACAAGTATTTGCCTCTTCCTAGGATCCCTGTAGTGTGATTGCTAAGACATCGAGTCGATCACTACTCTTAGTGACCTCATGTGACAGAGTAGAACCTCTTCACAGGGTTTTCTTGGCTGTAATATTTAAAGAAGCAGATTACCAGGTCTCTCTCCCACAGAGCCACTGGGTGGATTCAAATCACCAACTTCCAATTAGCAGAAGAGTGCTTAGCAATCACACTACAGGGATCCTAGGAAGAAGCAAATGTTTCCATGTGTCTTTGGTTTCCTTCATTCTTCTATTCTCTGGACAAGGAGTGACCCATCATTGCATCTACATGACCACTTGCAAGCTTTTATGATCCTAGTAGCTACTCTCCAAAGTAGGACGTGGAACAATGTTTTTGTGTAGGATGTTACACCAATTCAGATTGATGTCCCCTGGGACTGTGGTCCTGAGCTCACAGGTCCAACTACTTGCTCTCTCTGAGTAGCTGGCTCTGTCCAAGAAATGACTACAACCTTATCCCCTGTCAGCTCTTCTATATACCTGGAAATTTTTACAGAACATACAAATACACTTGTAGAATCATTGTCTGTCAACCCTATCCATGGCCATGGGCACTCTGCCCCCCTGCATAGATATACCTAATAATTCAGCCTGTCCACCCATCTTGTTATTGTTGTTATGTGCTATGGAGTCGGACCCAAATCATAGTAACCTATCTTTGGGTTTCTGAGGCAGTATTACTATGGAAGTAGATTGCCCAACTTTCCTTCTGAGGAGTGGCTGTTGGGTTTGAACTGCCAGGCTTCTGATAAGCAGTCAAGTGCCTTAGGCACTACGCTACCAGAGCTCTTGTCCACCCATCTATCTACTCGTATATCAATTTTTGCCTTCATTGACAGTGCAGTACTGTATGTGCAAAAGGGTTCATTTTTGTTGTCTTACCTTCCATGCACCTTTCTATGTCTTCTTCTTCCTCATTGCCACTGTGTTGATCACTCACATTTGGTACATTGCCCTTCTCTTCACTGGAATCAATACTTCTCTCTGCCTATCTAACAGTGTCCCCTTCCCTCCCTTCCCACCCCTGGTAATCAACAAAGAAAATTTTCTTCCATATATAAAAACCTTTCCTTGACTTTTTACAATAACAGACTAATACAATATTTGTCCTTCTGTGATTGACATTTCACTCAGCACAGTGTCTTGCAAGTTCATCCACGTTATGCGGTGTTTTGCCTATTCTACACTATTATTCTTTAGGGTTTCATAATATTCTATTGTGTATATGTACCATAGTTTGGTTATCCATTCCAGTTGATGGACACCTAGGTTGTTTCCATCTTTTTGCTATTG
>NW_006924016.1:15589-16615 GCF_000298275.1 Orycteropus afer afer
GGGTTTGAACCGCCAGCCGTCTGGTTAGCAGACAAGTGTCTTAGCCACTTGAGGTAAATGTTTAACTCACATGCCTGTACATTGTTTGAGAGCCCCTAAATTTGCCCCTAGTTTTTCATTGAGGAACTCCATAGTTTCAGGTTTCACATTTAGGTTTGATCCATCTGGAGGTAGTTTTTGTGTATGGTATGACGTACAAATCTTTTTTCATTTTTCTGCAAATGGATATCCAGTTTTGCCAGCACCATTTATTACGCAAACATTCTTTTCCCCATTTAATGGATTTCGGCTCTTTGTCAAAGATCAGCTGACCATAGGTCAATGGATCTATTTCTGGGTTCTCAATTCTATTCCATTGGTCAATGTATTTGTGATCATAAAAATACTAGGCAGTTTTGACTACTGTGGCTGTATAGTAGGTTTTGAGATCCGGCCGTGTGAGACCACCTACTTTGTTCTTCTTCTCCAATAGTGCTTTTCTTACCCGATCTCTCTTTCCTTTCCAGGTAAAGTTAATGATGGGTTTTTCCATATCCTTAAAAAATGTTGATGGGATCTGGATTGGGATTGCATTGAATGTATAGATTACTTTGGGTAGAATTGATATTTTCACAATGTTCATCTTCCTATCTACAAGCATGGTGTGTTCTTCCATTTATGTAGATCTCTTATGGTTTCTTGAAGTAGTCTTTTATAGTTTTTTTCTACAGGTCTTCTGTGTCCAGGGTAAGATTTATTCCCAAGTGTTTTATTTTATTTATTTGTTTTGTAGCTATTGTAAATGGTATTGATTTCTGTTCTGGTTACCTACTGCCACTCTGATAAGAAATATACCACAAATGGGATGGCCTTAACATACAGGAGTTTATTCTTACAATTTGTAGGCTTTAAGTCTAATTTCAAAGTGCCAGGCTCTGGGGCTGGGTGAGAGCCCCTCAACCTTGAGGTCCAGCTCTGCCTCCTGTTCCCGGCCCACTAGAGCTAGAGGCATTTCTTCACTCAGACAGCTGTTGGCTGCTGAGGCTG
>NW_006924017.1:0-4881 GCF_000298275.1 Orycteropus afer afer
TCGTCTCACCTATTTTGGTCATGTTGTAAGAAGGGACCATTCCCTGGAGAAGGATGTCATGCTTGGTAGGGTGGAGAGTCGAAAAAAGAGGGGGAGGCCTTCAATGAGATGGATTGAAATGGTGGCTGCGATGATGGGCTCAAGTGTAGCACAGATTGTGGCGCTGGCGCGGGATTGGGCAGTGTTTTGTTCTGCTGTTGATGGGGTTGCTATGAGTCGGAAATGACTCGACGGCACTTAACAACAACAACAACATTGTTAGCTCTATTATATATATATGGACATATATATCAATATACGTCTTTTACCCGTCTAGCATTTTCCCTCCTCTTCTCTTTCATCCCTGAACCAACAAAGAAAATTTCCTTCCATGTGTAAACTTTCCTTTATTTTTGACAATAGTGGACTCACACAGTTTTTGTCCATCTGTGATTGATTTTTTTCACTCAGCATAACATCCTCCCAGTTCATTCACATTATGAGGGTTTCATGGATTCTTCATTACTCTTTAAAGCTGCATAGTATTGCATTGTGTGTATGTACCATAGTTTGGTTATCTATTGATCCATTGATGGGCATTTAGGTTGTTTTCAACTATTTGCTCTTGTGAATAGTGATGTGATGAACGTGGGCGTGTGTATAATCGAGCTGTCTCTTCTTTAGTATATATAGCTAGTAGTGAGATTGTTGGATCAAATAGCATTTCTATTTCCAACTTTTTAAGGAAGCATCATATTGTTTTCCACAGTGTTGGTACCACTTTACAGTCCCACCAACAGTGTGTGAGAGTTTTAATCTCTCAACACCCTTGGGAGCATTTCTTGTTCCTTGCCTTGTTAAACTATGCTATTCTTGCTGGGTTGATATGATATTTCATTGTTGTTTTGATTTGCATCTCTGGTGGCATAGCGCCTAGGGCATTTGACTGCTAACTAGAATATTGGTGGTTCAAACCTACCAGCTGCTCCTTGGAAGGAAGATTATTGTTATGTGCCATCGAGTTGGCCCTGACTCATAGCGACCCCTCTTTGGGTTTCCGAGGCAGTATCACTACGGAAGTAGATTGCCCCATCTTCCTTCCGAGGAGTGGCTGGTGGGTTTGAACTGCCAGCCTTCTGATTAGCAGTCAAGTGCCTTAGCCACTATGCTACCAGAGTTCCCATGAGTAGGATAGGAGTTAGCTTTTCTCTGAATGTTTGATAGAATTCTCCAGTGAAACTGTCTAGGTGAGGACTTTTTTTTTTTTTTTTTTTTTAAGTGGGGAGGGTTTTATTTATGGCTTGTTCAATCCCTTCTTTTGTTATGGGTCAGTTCAAGTTTTCTATCTCAGTCTGTGTTAGTTTAGATAGGTTTTGTGTTTCTAGAAATTTTTCCAATTCTTCTAGGTTTTGAAATTTATTTTAGTACAGTTCTTCATAGTATTTTATTATTATCCTTTTTATTTCAGTTGGTTCTGTTGTGAAGTCACACATTTCATTTTTTATTCATGTTATTTGCATCTTCCTTTTCTTTTCCTGGATTAAATTTGCCCATGGTTTCTCAATTTTGTTAATCTTTTTGAAGAATCAGTTTCTAGTCTAGTTGAATTTTTTTTCTATTGCTTTTCTTTTTTCTGCTTCATTTATTTCTGCTCTGATCTTTATTATTTCCTTTCCTCTGGAGATTATAGGCTTCTTTTGTTGCTCTTTTTCTAATTATTGGAGTTGTTGGGTTAAGGTGTTCATGTTGGTTCTTCTTTTTTGATTGTGCTATAAATTGATCTCTGAGTACTGCTTTCACTGTGTCCCAATGGTTTTGGTAGGTTGTGTTCATTCTTGTTTGTTTCTAGGATATTTATTATTATTATTATTATTTTCCACATATTCCTTGTAGGAGCTCTGGTAGCTTAATGCCTAAGGCATTTGACTGCTAACCAGAAGGCTGGTGGTGCAAACCCACCAGCCACTCCTCAGAAGGAAGTTTGGGCAAACTACTTCTGTAGTGACACCACCTCAGAAATCCAAGGAGGGGTTGCTGTGAGTTGGATCTGACTCAACAGCTGTGCATTGCATTGTGTTGCATTGTATTTCTTGTGTTATGCAATAGTTTTTGAGCAGTGGGCTATTCAGTGCCCATATATTTGATTATTTTCCCTGGTCTTTCTAACTATAATTTTATAGTATTGTAATCCAAGAAGACGGTTTGTAGTATTTTGATGTTTTTAAATTTATTGAGGCTTGTTTTATAGCCTAATATATGTTCTATTCTGGAGAATTATCCATGTGCACTGAAAAAAGAAGGTATTGTGTTTTTGTTGGGTGGAGTGTTCTGTATATGTTTATGAGGTCAAGTTGGTTGATTGTGTTGTTCATATTTTCTTTATCTTTGTTGAGTTTCTGTCTAGTTGTTCTGTCCTTCACCAAAAGTGGTTCATTAAAGTTTCCTACTACTATTTTATAATTGTCTTTTCTCCTGTCAATTCAGTTAGTGTTTGCCTTATGTATTTTGGAGCTCTTTCATTGGGTTCATAGATATTTATTATGGTTATGTCCTTTTGGTCAATTGACCAGTTTATCATCACATAATGTCCTTCCTTGTCCCTTATGCTGGTTTTTGCCTTGAAGTCTATTTTATCAGAAATTAATATTGCCAGTCCAACTCTCTTTTGTTCACCATTAACTTGATTTTTTTTTCTGTCCCTTTATTTTTAATTTATTTTTATCTTTTTGTCTAAAGTGAGTCTCTTGTAGGCAGCATATTGATGGACCTTGTTTTCTTATCCATTCTGCCTCTCTCACTCTCTCTCAATTGATGCATTTAATCCATTCACATTGGGTGTAATTAATGATGTTGTTGTTGTTGTTGTTGTTTGCCATCGAGACAGACTTGACTCATAGTGACCTATCCTTGGGTTTCCGAGGCAGTATCACTACAGAAGTAGATTGCCCAATCTTTCTTCCAAGGAGTGGCTGGTGGGTTTGAACCACCAACCTTCTGGTTAGCAGTCAAGTCAAGTACCTTAGGCACTATGCTACCAGAACTCCTGTAATTAATGATAAGTGTCAATTTACTGTTATCATTCTTTTGTGATTTTTGTTGTGGTGTTGATGGTTTCTTTGTTATGAATATTTATGTGTTTTCTTCATTTTGTTAAAGAGTTTTCTTTCCCTTTATTCTTTGTTGTTGATTTTGTGCTTACTTATCCTATGATTTTGTTCTTTCTTATTTTGGTTAGAAGGTTTAATAATTTTCTTTGTGGTTACCCTGTAGTAGATTCTTATCTCCCTAAGTTTGGAATAGTCAGTTCTATATAAATACCATCCTGACTTCTCCTCCACATGAAAGTTTTATAATTATACCATTTAGTAGTAGTTGGTATCATTTGCAGATTGAGTCCTCTGGTTCTTTATTTTCCATTTTGTAAGCCTATTTTAGTTTTGAGAATTCTTTTTCTGGGTTGGTTTCTGTGTAGTATTGTCATCTGTCTTAAACTTAAGTTGTTGTCTTCCATTGTTGGTTTTCTGTTGGAAAGAATCCTTTTAGCATTTCTTGTAGGTTTCATCTGGTTTTAACAAATTCCCTTAATTTCTATTACTCTGAGAATGTTCTAATTTTACCCTAATATTTGAGGGACAGTTTTGTTAGATATATAATTCTTGGTTGACAATTATTTTCCTTCAAAGTTTTGTATGTATCATACCATTGTCTTTTTGCCTGCATGGTTCCTGCTGAGAAACCAAATCTTAGCTTTATTGGTAGCCTTTGGTATGTAACATTTCATTTTTCCCAACCTCCTCTCAAGATTCTTTCTTTGTCTTTGGTTTTGGAAAATTTTGTTATGATATGTCTTGGTGGCTTTCTCTTGGGGTCTATTCTGTTTGAGGTTTTTTATTTGCTTGTTTATTTTTAAATACATTTTATTGGAATATAATTTATGTACAATGAAATATACAAAACTAAAGTGACATGGGTCAATGTATGTTTTTTATTTTTTTATTTATTTATTTTTTTTGTAGTGTTCCCTTTCTTCCCTCCCACCCCTGGTAACCAACAAAGAAAGTTTCTTTCCATATATAAACCTTTCTTTGACTATTACAATAATGAATTAATACTATATTTGTCCTTCTATGATTAACTTATTTCACTCAGCCTAATATCCTCCAAGTTCATCCATGTTATGTGATGTTTTGCAGATTCTACATTATCCTTTTGTGTTGTATAATATTCCATTGTGTGTACATACCATAGTTTACTTATCCATTTTTCTGTTGATGGACGCCTAGGTTGTTTCCATCTTTTTGCAGTTGTAAATAGTGCTGCAATGAACATGGGTGTGCATATATCTCTTCTTATCCTGGCTCTCACTTCTTTAGGGTATGTATTCTAGTCATAGAATTTCTGGATCAAATGGTATTTCTAATTCCAGCTTTTTAAGGAATCACCATATTGTTTTCCACAGTAGTTGTATCATTTTACAGTCCCACCAGCAGTGTATGGAAGTCCCAATCTCTCCACATCCTTGCCAGCATTTGTTATTTTCTGTCTTGTTGAACTTTGCCATTAATCCTGGGCTGAGATGGTCTCTCAGTGTTGTTTTGATTTGCATCTCTCTGATGGCTAATGATCACAAGCATTTCTTCATGTTTTGCTGGCTGCCTAAAAGCCCTCTTTAGTGAAGTGTCTATTCATGTCTTCTGCCCGCTTTTTAATTGGATTATTTGTCTTTTTGTTGTTGAGGTGTTGGAGTTTTCTATAAATTTTAGATATAAGTCCCTTGTCAGATATGTCATTGCCAAATATTTTTTCCCAATCTGCAGGTTCTCTTTTGACTCTTTTGGAGAAGTCTTTGGAAGCACATAAAAATTTATTTTTTAGAAGGTCCCATTCATCTAGTTTATCTTC
>NW_006924017.1:8656-13976 GCF_000298275.1 Orycteropus afer afer
GCGGGATCGGGCAGTGTTTCGTTCTGCTGTGCATGGGGTCGCTATGAGTCGGAAACGACTCGACAGCACTTAACAACAACAACAACAACAACAAAGAATGCTGATGGGATATGGATTGGAATTGCATTGAACGGATACATTGCTTTGGGCAGAATTGACATTTTCACAATGTTCAATCTTCCTATCCATGAGCATGGTATGTTCTTACATTTATATAGATCTCCTATGGTTTCTTGGAGGAATGATTTGTAGTTGTCTTGATTGGGTTTTGTTGAGCTTCTTGGATGGATATGTTTTCATCTTTCATGATATTGAGTAAGTCTTTGACAATTTTCTCTGCTTCTTTTCTTTTTTCCTCCTCTTGTTCTGGAATTCCAATCAGTTATTGCTTTTGATATCATCCTATATCTCTTAGGTTTTGTTCTTTGTTTTGTTCCTCATACAACTTGGTGTCAAGGGATTTGTCTTCTAGCTGGGAAATGAGTTCTTCCGCCAATTGAAGTCTACTGTTTTGTCCTTCAAATATGTTATCTATCTATGTAATTTTAGTGTTCAATTTTTTGGTTTCTAACTGCTGTTTTTGTATGATTTCTAGTTGTTTATTTGTTTTGTCATTTTGCTTTTGTATGAATTTCCAGAGTTCTTCAAGGATATTTTCTGTCTTTTCCTTGTTCCTGTTTATGGTTTCCTTGAGCTTTTGGAAGGTATTATACATATACTTTTGAATTCTTCTTCAGATATTTCTATTACATGTTCTTCCTAGGGAGATTCCCTAGTTCTTTAGTTTGGTAACCTGCTTCCACTGTCTTGTATTTTTCCTTTGTTTTATTTGAAGTTGTCTGTTGTCTCTGAGACATTTTGATGTTGTTGTCTTTATTTTTCAGTTATGTGTTTGGTTTTTTTTTTTTTTTTTTTTTTTCTTTTTACTTTACATGTATCCAGATGTGTGGGTCAGCTGTGCTTCTATGCTTATTAGCTTGGCAGTGCTGGGGCATTCCTCAGCCATCCCTGGGTTGGTGGAATATCTAGTGGGAATGTGGATGTGGGTCTCTATTTGTCATGAATAGGAGCTGCTGTTGGGATGAACATGTGTTGTCCACCATCTGTCATTGATCCAGTGGTGCAAAGCTGGTGCTGGTAGTTGTCTGTTGGGTGAGATGATTGGTGCAGTAGATATTGCTAACAAAAAAAAAAAAAAAAAAAAAAAAAACAGACTTACTGCTGTTGAGTTGGATCCAATTCATAGCAACACCTCCTTGAGTCCCCGAGACAGTATATCTATGGAAGCAAATTTCCCAATCTTCCTTCTGAGGAGTAGCTGGTATGTTTGAACCACCAAACTTCTGGTTAGCAGTCAAATGCCTTAGGCACTATGCTGCCAGATCTCCTATATTGCTAACTAGTGGAGATTAATGTTGTCCTCCTATTGGATGGGTTAGGAGGGAGAAAGAAAGAAAGAAAAAAAGAAAGAAAGAGGAGGGAAGGAGGGTGGAGGGAGGGAGGGAAGGAAGGAAGGAAGGAAGAAAACCAAGGAGAAGAAGAAGAGAAGAAAAAGATGAACTGATAGATTAAAAATAAAAGATAAAACTAGAGAAAAAGAAAACAATGCATAGATGATATAAAAGACTGATAAAAATGAAAGAAGAGGAAGAATTAGAAATTAAGTGAAAATATAGAGGAAGAAAAACTGGTGAAGAGGAAAATAAGGGGAAGATAAGGAAACTGAAGAGGAAAGACTTTTGTCATTATGGTCAGCTGGCAGCCCTGGGAGGAGGCAGTAGTGGTGGAAAACACTGACTCACCAGAGCATGTGCTCATAGAGGTGAAAGGAGCCAGAATGATTGGTACTTCCAAGAGACAAGGCTGCAGGTGTGTGTCTCTTGTGCTCAATGTGAGAAAGATCAGCCAGTGATGAAAGTGCAGGAAGGGAGAGTCACAGCTCGAAGTCTCTCTGGAGTGGGTTGCTGAGGGTTGCTAGGCTGTAGAAGACGTGGTCAGGGGATCTAGATGAGACTTCCCTGGCCACCAGCTTAGTGGTGGGGAGGAGAGGTTTTGCCCTATTTTCAGGGAATCTGTACTTTTTGGAGTGAAGAGAGTAGTTTACCAGTCGCAATTCACTGGTGTTGGTCTGGAACCCTTCTGAGTACACACAGCCATTTACCCAGCTCTTGCCCAGATTCAGTCACACAAGAGATCGTTCTGAGCCTGGCTTATTCAACCACCCTAACACAGGCTTTTCCCCTCACATAGGTCCTCAGCCAAAAGACTGTGGTGTAATGGTTAAAGCACTTGACTGTCAACCAACAGGCCAGTGGCTTGAACCCACCAGCCACTCTTCAGGAGAAAAATGAGGCAATCTGCTCCTGCAAAGATCCACGACCCCCTCCATTCCAGAAAGGATTGCTCTGAGTTGAAATTGACTCAATAGCAGCAGGCTTGTTTGGTTTACTAGTGCTGAGTTATTTTTTCCCCTTTCTTTGGCTCTTTCCTTGCTCCATGGGCTGCCTGGGCCACTGTAAGTTGGACTTGCTTCCCTGCACGCTCCTCTCCCAGCTCCCACATGACTTCAGCTCATTTGAATTCCTCCCAATCTATCTACACTATGTCTTTATTCTAACCAGAAGGCTGGCAATTCAAACCCAACAGCTACTCCTCGGAAGGAAGGTGGGGCAATCTACTTCCATAGTGATACTACCTCGGAAACCCAAGGAGGGGTCACTATGAGTCAGGTTTGACTTGACGGCACATAACAACAACACGTTAGAAGGAAGCAATTTTCTCTGCCTTTTACCCTATTATTTTGAAGTAAATTCCAGACATCACTTCTCTGATAGATGTTTAGGCTGTATCTGTGGCATGAATATTATCTAATACCCAGTAAGTATTCACATTTCCATTTATTTAATATTTTAAACAGATTTTATTTTGTTTGAATAAGGATCTAAACAAGGTTGACACATTATTTTATATGTATTAAAGCCTCTTAATCTACAGGTTTCCCTTTCATACTCTTTCCTTGCAATTTATTAGTTGAAAAAGAAACCAGTTATCTATCCTGTAGAATTTGCCACACTTTGGATCTCACTGACTGCATCCCTATGTTGTTGTTGAACATGTTCCTCTGTCCCCAATATTTTTTGAAAATTGGCTGCTGGTTTCAGAGATTGAGTCAGTTCATGGTTAATTATTTCCTGCAATACTGCTTCACATGTGGTGGTGTAAACTCTCTTGGAGGATCTTTATTACCTGATGCCTCTGTTTATGTGATATTGGCAGCCATTAATGGTTATTGCTTAAATCCATTAGTTCATTAGGGATTGTGAAATGAATCAGCTCAAATTAACCCTGAGCTGGGGCAGTGATCAAAGAGAGCTCACCATTACTTCCCACCCCTAGCTTAATTCTTATAACTCAGGCACAGTAGGGATCCTATGTTTCTGCCCCAAAAGTTTCTCCTTACAAATTTAGTGGGGATGATTATGAATTCACTTTTACTCTCTTAGATTATGAGAAATTCTTTTTTTTTTAATGTATTTTATTGAAATGTAATTCATGTACAGTGAAATACACAAAATTAAGTGAAGTGGGTCAGTGCATTTTTTTTTTTTTGCAGTGTTTCCTCCCCTCCCCCCTACCCCTGGCAACCAAGCAACAATGTTTCCCTCCATATATAAACCTTTCCTTGACCCTCCACAACAACAAATTAATACTATATTTGTCCTTCTGTGACTGACTTATTTTGCTCAGCATAATGTCCTCCAAGTTCATCCATGTTATGTGGTGTTTTGCAGACTACATTATTCTTTAGTGCTGCATAGCCTTCCAGTATGTGTATGTACCATAGTTTGGTCGTCCACTCTTCCGCTGATGGGCACATACGTTGTTTCCCTCTTTTTGCTATTGTAAATAGTGCTGCAATGAACATGGGTGTGCATATATCTGTTCCTATCCTGGCTCTCACCTCCCTAGGATATATACCTAGTAATGGGATTGCTGGGTCAAATGGTATCTCCAATTCCAGTTTCTAAGGAATTGCCATATTGCTTTCCACAGTGGCTGTATCACTTCACAGTCTCACCACCAGTGTATGAGAATCCCAATCTCTCTACTTCCCCACCAGCATTTGTTAATTCCTGTTTGTTGAACCTTGCCATCAGTGCTGGGGTGAGACAGTATCTTGTTGTTTTGATTTACATCTCCCTGATGACCAGTGATTGTGAGCATCTCTTCATATGTTAACTGGCCACCTGAATATTCTCTTAGGTGAAGTGTCTGTTCATGTCTTCTGCCCATTTTTCAATTAGATTGTTAATTCCTTTGGTGTTGAGGCATTGGAGTTTTCTATAAATATTAGAGATAAGTCCCTTGCCAGATAAGTAATTATCAGCAAATATGAATTTGTTGCTGTCATTTTTGTTATGTGCTTTTTCATGGTGTCGATTTCTTTGTTCCATATAATATTCTATACTGAGCTCATTTTGTTTATGAATCATGTTATCACTTCTTTCATTGCTATTGTTTTAGTATTTGCTGCATATTTATGCTGGTCCTCTTTTTTATTTGATGTGAAGGTTTATCATTTTCTTTGAGGTTACCCTGTGATTTATAGTTTTCTTCCCAAGTTTAGAACAGCCCAATCTATCTTGTAGTTGTCTTGACTTCCCTACCATCTAGAAGTTCTGTAACAACACAGTTTTTTCCCACTTTTTCCTTTGTAGTTATCTTCATTTGTCAATTGATGTCTCTGGTTCCCTGTTTACAATCTTGTAGGTTTGTTTATTTTGGATACTTCCATAGCTGGGTTGGTTTCTGGGTTATATCATCATGTGTGTTAATGGTCAGTTGTTGTTGGCTGTTGTTTCTTCTCTGTCCAAAGAGCTCCCTTTAGAATCTCTTGTAAGGTTGGTCTGGTTTTAGCAAATTCCCTTAATTTCTGCTTATCTGGAAATATCCTTATTTCAGCATCATATTTGAGGGATAGTTTTGCTGGGTACATTATTCTTGGTTGGAAATTTTCTTTCAGAGTTTTATATATACCATCCCATAATCTAACCTGCATGGTTTCTGCTGAGAAATCTGAGCTTAGTCTTATTGGTTGCCACTTGTAGGTAACATTTCATTTTTCCTGTGCTGCTCTCATGATTCTTTCTTTGTCTTTGGTCTTGATGCATTTGATGATGACATGTCTGCGTGATTTTCTTTTGGTATCTATACTGTTTAGGAGCAGCTCTGGTAGCATAGTGGCTAAGACATTTGCCTGCTAACCAGACGGCTGGCGGTTCAAACCCACCAGCCACTCCTCGGAAGGAAGGTTGGGCAA
>NW_006924017.1:16451-17381 GCF_000298275.1 Orycteropus afer afer
GTGTTTTGCAGATTCTACATTATTCTTTAGCGTTGCATAGTATTCCATTGTGTTTATGTACCACAGTTTGGTTAAACATTCCTCAGTTGATGGACACCTAGGTTGTTTCCATCTTTTGGCTACTGTAAATAGTGCTGCAATGAATATGGGTGTTCATATGTCTGTTCTTGTCATGGTTCTCACTTCTTTAAGATATATACCTAGTAATGGAATGCCTGGGTCAAAAGGTATTTCTATTTCCAACTTTTGAAGGAATCACCATACTGCTTTCCAAAATGGTTGTACCATTTTACAGTCCCACAAGCAGTGTATGAGAGTCCCAATATCCCCACATCCTCACCAGCATTTGTTATTTTCTGTCTTGTTGAACTTTGCTAGTAGTACTGGAGCAATATGGTATCTCACTGTTGTTTTGATTTGCATCTCTCTAATAGCTAATTATCACGAGCATTTCTTCATATGTTTGTTGGCCGCTAGAATATCCTCCTTGGTGAAGTGTCTATTCATGTCTTCTGCCCATTTTTTAATTGGAGTTTTGGTCTTTTTGTTATTGAGGTGTTGCAGTTTTCTATAAAATCTAGAGATAAGTCCCTTGTCAGATTTGTCATTACCAAATATTTTTTCCCAATCTGTAGGTTCTCTTTTGACTCTTTTGGAGAAGTCTTTGGAAGCACATAAAAATTTAACTTTTAGAAGGTCCCAAACGTCTGGTTTTTCTTCTGCTCTCTGGTATTTTGAGTTATACTTGATAGTCTATTGATGCCATATATTAGGGCCCTTAAATTTGCCCCTAGTTTTTCCTTAAGATACTCTATAGTTTTAGGTTTCACATTTCAGTCTTTGATCCATCTGGAGTTCGTTTTTGTGTGTGGTGTGAGGCACAGATCTTGTTTCATTTTTCTGCAAATGGATCTCCAGTTTTGCCAGCAC
>NW_006924018.1:0-10550 GCF_000298275.1 Orycteropus afer afer
ACTTATCTCTAGAATTTATAGAAAACTCCAACACCTCAACAACAAAAAGACAAACAATCCAATTAAAAATGCGCAGAAGACATGAATAGACACTTCACCAAGGAGGATATTCAAGCGGCCAACAAACATGAAGAAATGCTCATGATCATTAGCTATTTGAGAGATGCAAATCAAAACAACAATGAGATACCATCTTGCTCCAGCACTAGAAGCAAAGCTCAACAAGAAAGAAAATAACAATTTCTGGCAAGGATGTGGAGAGATTGGGACTCTCATACATTGCTGGTGGGACTGTAAAATGGTATAACCATTGGGGAAAGCAATATGGAGATTCCTTAAAAAATTGGAGTAAGAAATACCATTTGACCAAGCCATTCCATTACTACATATATATCCTAAAGAAGTGAGAGTCATGACAAGAACAGATATATGCACACCCATGTTCATCACAGCACTTCTTACAATAGCCAAAAGATGAAAACAAACTAGGTGTCCATTAAATGAAGAACGGATACCCAAACTATGGTACATACAATAGAATACTATGCAACCCTAAAGAATAACGTAGAATCTCCAAAACACCGCATAACGTGGATTAACATGGAGGACGTTACGCTGAGTGAAATAAGTGAATCACAGAAAGACAAATACTGTATTAGTCAGTTATTATAAAACTCAAGGTAAGGTTTAGATATGGAAGGAAATTTTCTTTGTTGCTTACCAGGGGTGGGACAGGAAAGGAGGTAGCACTGTTAGATAGGTAGAGGTAAGTACTGATTTGGGTGAAGAGAAGGGTAATGTACCAAATGTGAGTGATTGAGATGGTGGCATTGAGGAAGTAGAAGACATAGAGAAATATACATGGGAGGTACAGACAACAAAGATGAACCCTTTTGCACATACATTACTGCGTTGTCAGTAAAGGCAAACACGGGTATATGGGTGGATAGATGGGTGGACAGGCTGAACTAGTAGGTATGTCTATGTAGCGGGGAGTTTACCCAAGATCTTGTATAGGGTTGGAAGACAATGGTCCTATAAATTTATTTGTATGATCTGAAAGAATTCCCAGGTGTATAGGAAAGCTGACAAAGGACAAAATTGTAGTCACTTTTTGGTCATGGCCAGCTACCCAGAGGGACTTAGTAGTTGAACCTGTGGGGTTGAGACCATATTCACAGGGGACATCAAGCTCAATTGGCATAACATACTACATGAAACATTGTTCTACCTCCTACTTTGGCAAGTAGCGACTGGGATCTTACAAGCTTACAAGCTGCCATCTACATGCAACAGTGGGCCTCTCCTTGTCCACAGCAAAGAAGAATGAAGAAAAGCAAAGATTCATGGAAACAATTACTCCTAGTGACTGGTACACCATGTGATCCACAGCCTGTATGACTATGAGGCCAGAAGAACTAGATGGTACCCAGCTACCACTGTCAACCCCTCAGAGGGGGATCTATGTAGAAGATGCTGGATAGGGAGGGAGAACAATGTGAAACAAAACTCAAAATCATTTGGGAAAATAAAAAGGGGGGGACCAGGTTTGCTGCTCTGACAGAGCCTGGTGGAACCACCATGACTGTGGTCCCTCGCTGCCCTGTAGGTCTGGAATTGTAACCACACCTGTGGCTTCCAGCCAAACAAAAGACAGGCATATGAGTTGAACATTTACCTGAGGTAGACGCACTTCTTGAAGAGAACAATTATGGGAGAAAGAAGGGCTGCTTATGCACAGGGAGACAGCTCAGGGGGCAGAGTGCATGGAGAGATGGACACAGGGAAGAGGTAACTATCGGGAGGAAGTGGGAGGGGAGCTGTTGCATTGTGGTAAATTGTGGTCAATGACATGAGACAAAGTATATGCGAAATGCTGTATGGAAAGTGAATTTTCTCTGTAAATTTTCACCCAAATTAAAAAAAAAAAAAAAAGGCATTATCAAGTTTAGCAACTTGAAGGCCCAACAGAGGCTCTTAATATGACATCAATCTGCTCCACCTTATTCTCTAACCAGAAACTTACCTATAAGCCTGAATAGCAGCAGATGTGTTCTTCATTTCCATGTACTCATGTCCCATCAGAGTCCAGGCCCCAAGATACCGAGGATTCAACTTCAGGGCTCTCTGGAAATATAAGGCTGCTTTCTCATGCTGAGAACGTAAACTATAATAATTGCCTAGTAAAAAACAAAAAAATATTCATTAATTATGGAGGTAAAAACAGAAGTTCACTAAAATGGGCAGTGTTTCACCAAATAGCCATGAAATCAAAATCCATTCCCTCTATATTCTAGGCAGAAAAGCCAAGTTGGGACACATGGCAATTATAATTCCCTTAAAACATATTTCATTTGTCTCACATATGTTAAAAACAAAAACAAAAAAGTGTTAGGAAACAGTATTAATTTTTCTGACCAAAGATGCAGCCATTTTGAATCTTTATAACCATTTTGGATTTTAAAGTGATAGCATTCTCATTCAGATTCCAGGGACCTAAGAATAGGTTCTATTTGCCAAGGTTGGCAGAGACATACGTGAGGATGACAACAGGAAAGGAGACAGATAGTGAGTGTTTAAGTGTTGTCAGCTAATGAATAGAGGAGCACAGCACAGTACCCTGCTTGCGTAGATAAAATACAAACAAAATAAAGAAAACGAAAAACGTGGGCAAGTCACTCCAACATACAATCACCAATAAAACATAAATACAAAAACGTCACAATGCTTCGGAGACAACAGAGCATCACAGTCCACACAAAGAAGCAAGATAAAGCAGGACAAACAAGGGACCAAGATACAGACCCAAAACACATCCCTGAAGAAGATGCAGCATTGGAATTCCGGAACTCCGTGATAAGGAATTCAAAAGAATCGTATTTAGGTATCTTCAATGAACTGAGGGACAGATCAAGGAAAACACAAAGAAAATCCTAGAACAATTTCAAAAGATAATACAAGAACAAAATGACAAAATATTCAATTAAAAAATGGGCAGAACACATGAATAGACACTTCACCAAGGAGGATATTCAAGAGGCCAACAAACATATGAAGAAATGCTCATGATCATTAGCTATTGTTTGTTGTTGTTATGTGCCATCGAGTTGGCCCTGACTCATAGTGACCCCTCCTTGGGTTGCTGAGGCATTATCACTATGGAAGTAGATTGCCCAACCTTCCTTCCTAGGAGTGGCTGGTGGGTGTGAACCGCCAGCCTTCTGGTTAGCAGTCAAGTGCCTTAGGCACTATGCTACCATCAAAACAACAATGAGATGCCATCCTGCTCCAGCACTAGTAGCAAACTTCAACAAGACAGAAAATAACAAATGCTGGCAAGGATGTGGACAGATCAGGATTCTCATACATTGTTGGTGGGACTGTAAAATGGTACAACCATTGTGGAAAGCAGTATGGTGATTCCTTCAAAAGTTGAAATAAGAAATACCATTTGACCTAGCCATTCCATTACTATGTATATATCCTAAAGAAATGAGGGCCAGGACAAGAGCAGACATATGCACACCTATGTTCATTGCAGCACTTCTTACAATAGCCAAAAGATGGAAACAACCTAGGTGTCTATCAACTGAGGAATGGATAACCAAACTATGGTTCATACACACAATGGAATACTATGCAACACTAAAGAATAATGTAGAATCTGCAAAACACTGCACAATGTGGATGAACTTGGAGGACATTATGCTGAGTGAAATAAGTCAATCACAAAAGGACAAATATTGTATTAGTCCATTACTGTAAAAGTCAAGGAAGGAAATTTTTTTTGTTGATTACCAAGGGTGGGAGGGAACACTGTTAGATAGAGATTTTGGTGAAGAGAAGGACAATGTACCAAACGTAAGTGATCAATATGGTGGCACTGAGGAAGAGAAAGACATAGAGAGGTACATGGGAGGTACAGACAACAAAGATGAACCCTTCTGCACATACAGTACTACGTTGTCAGTGAAGGTAAACATGGGTATACGGGTGGATAGACGGGTGGTCAGGCTGAACCAGTAGATATGTCTATGTGGTGAGTGTACCCAAGAACATGTACAGGGTTGGCAGAAAATGGTCCTGTAAGTTTATGTGTATGATCTAAATTCTCAGGTGTATAGTAGAGCTGACAAGGGACAAGGTTGTAGTCACTGATTGGTCACAGCCAGCTACCAAGAGTGCAAAAACGGCAAGGAGGCCACATGTTCCGACCTCCTCTAACCCTACAAGGGGAAGACAGGATTACCAGCAGTAATCCAAGGCCTATTCCTGCCAGGCCAGACATGCTGCTTCCCTCCAGCCCCTTTCACCAATCGTTCCTCCCAAAGCACCCACCACCTCTCTCCTGGGTTCAATAATTCGCTGCAGTGGCCACACAGAACTCACAAATTATGGGGTTTATTAGGGAAGCACCACAGGCTACAATTCAAGCTCAGGAAAAAATGTTCAGTCTTTCTCCCAGCCCACCATCCCTTAGCCAACAGTCTCTCAAGTCTCTTTCCCAGCAGTGCTGGTCCCTTGGTGTCTCACTCAGCGATGCGTGTCTCTTGCGTCTCTTTCCCACCAACACGTGTCTCAGGAGCCCGTGTCTCTTTCAGCAGCACGTCTTCCTCAACCAGCAGTCAGAGAGAGTTCTGCCTCTAGGAGGTCTCCTTTTGAGCCCAGCAGGGTGGTCAAACTAGCCAATCATAGCATCAGAACTCTAAGCACCTGAGAGAGAGTGGGCACCTCCCAGAACATTGTTTTGTGCCACTCTCAACAGAAATACTCCAGGTGGACATCTTCAGCAATCAGGAGCTCCTCAGTTGCTCATAGCAAATCCCACCTTGGAGTTTACAAAGACTTATGGGTAGAAAAGCCACACTAAGTAATTTACTACACCGCAAAGAGGGACTGGGTAGTTGAACCTGTGGGCTCGGGAGCATAGTTGCAGGGGATATCAAGCTCAATTGGCATAACATACTACACAAAACATTGTTCCATATCCTACTTTGTCAAGTAGCAACTGGGATCTTAAAAGCTTGCCAAGCTGCCATCTAGATGCAACGATGGGTCTCTCCTTGTCCAGAGCAAAGAATGAACAAAACCAAAGATTCATGGAAACAATTAGTCCTAGCGACTGGTACACCATGTGATCTGCAGCCTATACAACTATGAGACCAGAAGATCTAGATAGTGCTGGCTACCACTGTCAACCACTTGGAAGGGGAGCTATGTAGGAGATCCTGGATAGAGAGGGAAAATAATGTGGAACAAAACTCAAAATCATTTGGAGAAAAAAAAAGGGAGACCAGGTTTGCTGGTCTAATACAGCATGAGACTATGGCTCCTGGCTGTCCTTTAGGTCTGGAATTGAACTCACACCAGTGGCTTCCAGCCTAACAAAAGACAGGCATATGAGTTAAACATTTACCTGAAGTAGATATACTCCTTGGAGAGAACAATCATGGGATAAAGAAGGGTTGGCACAGGTAGACAGCTCAGGGGGCAGAGTGCATGGAGGGATGGACACAGGGAAGAGCTAACTATTGGGAGGAAGTGGGAGGGAAGCTATTGCATGGTGGTAAATTGTGGTCAATGTCATGAGGCAAAGTATATGTGAACTGCTGTATGGAAAGTGAATTTGCTCTGTAAATTTTCACCCAAATTGCAATTAAAAAAAAAAAAAAAAGACAAAATAAATGAGAAATCAGAAATGGTACAAAATCTACACACAGAAATCCAGAAGATTAATACCAAATTTTCAGAAATAGAGAAGATATTGAATGGGCAAAGGAGCAGAACAAATCAATGGAAGACAGAATTAGGGAGACTGAAGGGAAATACCTGAACACTTCGTTGGAAAGGGATAAATCAGAAAAAAGATCAAAACAAAAATGAAGAAAGCCTAAGGTTCATGTGGGATACCATCAAAGAATAACCTATGTGTAATCGGAATTCCAGAACAGGAAGAGACAAATAAAGCCACAGAAAAAACTGTCTAAGATTTGTTGGAAGAGAATTTTCCTGGTATGATGAAAGATGAGTATATATCCATTCAGGAAGTCTAACAGACCCCAAACAGGATAGACCCCAAAAGAAAATCATCCAAACATATCATCATCAAACTCACCAAAACCAAAGACAAAGAAAGAATCATGAGACAAGCATGGGAAAAATGAAAAGTTACCAGTAAGGGGCAACCAAGAAGACTAAGCTCAGATATTTTGTCAGAAACCATGCAGGCGAGAAGACAATGGGATGGTATATACAGAACACTTAAGGAGAAAAATTTCCAACCAAGAATTATGTACCCAGAGAAACTGTCCCTCAATTGTGATGGTGAAATTAGGACATCTCCAGATAAGTAGAAATTAAGGGAATTTTTTAAAACCAGACCAACCTTACAAGAGATGCTAAAGGGAGTCCTTTGGACATAGAAGCAACAACAGCCAACGACAACTGACCATTAACACACACGATGATATAACCCAGAAACCAACCCAGCTATGGAAGGATCCAAAGTAAATAAGCCTACAAGATTGTAAACAGGAAACCAGAGACATCAATTGACAAATGAGGACAACTACAAACCAAAAAGAGGGAAAAGACTGTGTAGTTACAGAACTTCTAGATGGTAGGGAAGTCAAGACAACTACAAGATAGAACAGACTGTTCTAAACTTGGGAAGAAAAGTATAATCACAGGTAATCTCAAAGAAAATGATAAACCTTCACATCAAAATAATAAAGAGGACCAGCATAAATATTCAGCAAATACTAAAACAATAGCAATGAGGGAGGTGAAAACGTGATTCATAAACAAATCGAGTTCAGCATAGAAAATTATATGGAACAAAGAAATCAACACCACGAAAAAGCACGTAATAAAAATGACAGCAACAAATTCATATTTGCTGATAATTACATATCTGACAAGGGACTTATCTCTAAGATTTATAGAAAACTCCAACACCTCAACACGAAAGGAATTAACAATCCAAATGAAAAATGGGCAGAAGACATGAACAGACACTTCACCAAGGAGGAAGTTCAGGTGGCCAGTTAATACATGAAGAGATGCTCACAATCATTGGCCATCAGAGAGAAGCAAATCAAAATAACAATGAGATGACATCTTACCCCAGCAATGATGGTGGGGTTCAATGAGACAGAAGATAACAAGTGCTGGTGAGGATGTGGAGGGATCGGGGCTCTCATGCATTGCTGTTGGTACTGTGAAGTGGTGCGACCACCGTGAAAAGCAATATGGCAACTCCTTAGAAAGCTGGAATTGGAGATACCATTTGACCCAGCAATCCCGTTACTAGGTATATGTGCTAGAGAGGTGAGAGTCAGGATGGGAAAAGATACATGCATACTCATGTTCATCACAGCACTATTTACAATAACAAAAAGATGGAAACAATCTACATGCCCATCCACGGAAGAGTGGATGACCAAACTATGGCACAGACACATAATGGAATGCTAGGCAGCACTAAAGAATAGTGTCTGCAAAACATCACATAGTGTGGATGAACTCGGAGGACATTATGCTGAGTGAAGTAAGTCAATCACAGAATGACAAATATAGTATTAGTGCATTCTTGTGGAGGGTCAAGGAGGGGTTTATATATGGAGGGAAGCTTTCTTTGTTGGTTGTCAGGGGTAGGAGGGGAGAGGAAAGAATACTGCAAAAAAAAAAACCCAGGAAAGAAAGCATCGATCCATGTTAATTTAGTTTTGTGTATTTCACTGAACATAAATTATATCCCAATAGAATGCATTAAAAAAAAAGAAAATTTCAGTGGAAGCCAGTGCTGTCGAATAAACAAAGTCTAAAATTCTAAGCTTGAAAAAAAAAAAAAAAACCTATTAATTTTTCTTCAGATTATTTCAGCTGGATATACAATTTACACACACATTTTCTTAAAAAAAGGATAGGAAATTTCTAGACCATGCTTTACATTGATTTTCAAACTATATTTTCTGAAGCCTAGTTTTCTAAGAAAGTAACTCAAGACCTAAAAAGGTAAAGCTCTGAGCTCTCCTCTTCCATAAGAATCAAAGCAGTTCTATTATCATCAGTCTGAAAGTATCCAGTAAAAATTTTTAGGCTCCTATAAAAGATTTTATTTATAGAAAGATAAAAGTTGTGTCTCTTACATCAACTGTTGAATGGATAAACAAAACAGGATATATCTAAACAATGGAATACTACTCAGCAATAAAAAGAACTATTGATACGTGCAACAATACAGACGAACCACAAAAACACTATGCTAAGTGGAAGAAGCCAGAAAACAGGATTACATATTACCAAGATCTCATTTATATGAAATACCAAAAATTTTCCAAAAATGTTAGCGACAGAAGGCAAATCAGTGGTTGCCTGAGGTTGGGGGATGGAAGCAGGCTCCAAATACATACAAGGGAACTTTTGGAGTGGAGCATTCTAAACCAAATTATGCTCATGGCTGCACAACTGTATAAACTTATGAAAACTCATTGGACTGTAAACTTAAAATGGGTGAATTTTATGGTATGTAAGTTGTATCTCTTTAAAACTTTTTAAGAAAAGAATGATTGAGAGCTATACCAAGCTTACGATGGATTTTCAGGAGGTACTGTTGAGTGAGAAAACTAAAATGTAAAGAAATGCATACACTGTAATATAATCTTATTTTGTAAAGAAAACATCTATTAAACCTTTCATATGTATATTTGTACATGTGTATACATACACATTAAATATGGTATTAAAACATGTTAACACAAATAAATGGGAAAGGGTGCAGCAAGCAAAAAGAAAATGTTGTTGTTGTTGTTGTTGTTGTTGTTATATGCCCTCGAGTCGGCCCGACTCATAGTGACCCCTCCTTGGGTTTCCCAGGCAGTAACACTACAGAAGTAGATTGCCCAACATTCCTTCCGAGAAGTGGCTAGTGGGTTTGAACCTCCAGCTTTCTGGTTAGCAGTCAAGTGCCTTAGGCATTATGCTACCAGAGCTCCCCAAAAGATAACAGCACTTCAAAATGTCCTTTTATATGTAAACTGTACATACAGTAATTAGATACAAATATGGATTTAAATATACTTGTAGAGATCAGAGGGGAGCTCTGGTGGCACAGTGCCTAAAGCATTTGACTACTAACCAGAAGGCTGGTGGTTCAAAGCCCCCAGCCACTCCTCGGAAGGAAAGTTGGGCAATCTACTTCTGTAGTGATACTGCCTCAGAAACCCAAGGATGGGTTTCTATGAGTCAGATCTGACTCGACAGCATTGATTTTGGTTTTTCTGGTTTGGTAGAGATCATGAAATACTGTCAACTGTAAAAGCAAACTACACAGAAATTGTACAGTATGATTCCATTTTAGCAAAAAAAAAAAAAAAAACAAGTAATAAAACCTCCATGTTTTTAAAAATATCTCTATAGATTCAGCTTTTTGCTTGGTTCAGGAGAAATTATCTACATCAACTGTCTGTATCTGATCATTAAAGCTCAAATTCAATTTTACGTTCATCTAGAAAAAAAGCAAGATGCAGGGCTTTATGTCCTATACAAGGATATCAGTGATTTTGCCACTTAGACAATCCTCAGAGATAGAAGAAAGCAGACTCTAGGCAGGATGCCCCAAAGTGAACCTTTCTAATACAGCAGGAAAAGAAGTGGGGGAGTGATAGCAAGTCCTAACTACTAGAGGAGAGAGGCTGACAAAGGAGATGTTAA
The DNA here is from genome assembly GCF_000298275.1 of Orycteropus afer afer. Lineage (NCBI taxonomy): Eukaryota > Metazoa > Chordata > Mammalia > Tubulidentata > Orycteropodidae > Orycteropus > Orycteropus afer. The sequence continues at coordinate 9,715 of NW_006924018.1, forward strand.
AGAAGGCAGACAGGCAAGTTCCGGGCAAAGATAAGTATATGAAATTTTTTCAACAGTTGGATCAGAAACATATTCAATGATTACAATGTTTAAGTGCTTTATATATTATTATTTTACTTTATCCCAACAAAAGAGCTTGAGGTTGGTTCTATCATTTTCACATTATAGATGAGGAAGCTACAGCACAGAGAGGTTACAGGACTTGTGCAAGGTCACACAGCTACTTAGTACCTGTCTTAATTATCTAATGCTGCTACATCAGAAATACAAGTAGAGGCTTTAACAAACAGAAATTTATTCTTATAGAGGTACATGGGAGGTACAGACAACAAACATAAACCCTTTTGTACATACAGTACTGTGTTGTCAGTGAAGGCCAACATGGATATATGGGTGGAGAGATGGATGGACAGGCTGAACAATTTGGTATGTCTATGAAATGGGTAGTGTATCCAAGAACAAGTATAGGGTTGTCAGACAATGGTCCTATAAATTTATGTGAATGATCGGAATTCCCAAGTGTACAGTAGAGATGACAAGGAGCAAGGCTGCGGTCACGGCTTGGTCACAACCAGCTACCCAGAGGGACCAAGTAGTTGAACCCGCGGGCTTGGGACCATAGTCGCAGGGGACATCAAGCTCAAATGGCATGCATAACATACTATACAAAACATTGTTCCACCTCCTACTTTGGCGAGTAGCGACTGGGATCTTAAAAGCTAGCAAGCTGCCATCTAGATGCCTAAACAACTATGAGACCAGAAGAACTAGATGGTGCCCGGCTACCACTGTCATCCACTTGGAAGGGGATCTATGTAGGAGATCCTTGATAGAGA
>NW_006924018.1:10920-12950 GCF_000298275.1 Orycteropus afer afer
GGTCAATGTCATGAGACAAAGTATATGTGAACCACTGTATGGAAAGTAAATTTGCTCTGTAAACCTTCACCCAAATCACAATTAAAAAAAAAAAAGAAAAATTTATTCTCATAATTCAGGAGGCTAGAAGTCCAAATTCAGAATAACAACTCCAGGGCAGGGCTTTCTGTCTGTTTCTGCTCTGAGGGTTAAGCCTTTGTCATTGCTCTTTCCCTTGATCAAGGTGTTTCTCAGTGCAGGGTCCCAAGTCCAAAGGATCCACTCCACTGCAGGGTCTTCTGATTTCTGTCTGCTCTTTAAACTTTTTAATATTTCAAAAGATTGCCTCAAGATACAATCTAATCCTTATTAATGTAACTGACACTAATTCCACATCATTAATATCGAAGAGGTTAGAATTTATAATACATAGGATAATTATATCAGATAACAAAATGGAGGATCATTATATAATACTGCGAATCACAGCCCAGCCAAGTTCACATATAGTTTGGATGGACACGATCCAATTCCTAACAGATGTTTACCTGTGTTTTATCGACTATTCAAAGACATTTAACAGTGTGGATCATAACAAATTATGGGTAACACTTCGAAGAACACTTACTTATGCTCATGAGGACCCTATACTTAGATAAGGTCAGTTGTTTGAACAGAACAAGGGAATACTGTATGGTTTAAAATCAGAAAGGTGTGTCCAGGGTTGTATCCTTTCACCATACTTACTCAATATGTATGCAGAACAAATAATGTGAGAACATGGACTATATGAAGAGGAATGCAGCATCAGGTTTGGAGAAAGAATCACTAGTAACCTGCGATACACAGAAGATACAACCTTGCTGGTTGAAAACAACGAATACTTGAAACACTTACTGATGAAGATCAAAGGCTACATCCTTCTGTATGGATTATACCACAACATAAAGAAAACAAAAATCCTCACAACTGATCAATAAGCAACATCACAATAAATGAAGGAAGAGTAAACTTGTTAAGGATTTCACTCTACTTGGACCCATATAATCAATGCCCTGGAAGCAGCAGTCAATAAATCAATGTATTACACTAGGCAAATCTGCTGCACAAGATCACTTCAAGGATGGCAAGACTTCACCTCATATACTTTGGATATGTTATCAAGAGGGAACAGTCCCTGGCGACATCATACTTGGTAAAGCAGAGGGTCAGGGAAAAAGAAGATGACCCTCAACAAGACAGACTGACACAGTGGCTGCCACAATGGGCTCAATCACAGCAGTGACTGTGAGGATGGTGTAGGACCAGGCAACGTGTTGTTCTGTTGTACTTAGGGTCGCTATCAGTCAGAACAAGAATAAACTGAAAAGAAAAAAACAGTTCATTAAGGAGTTCGCTTGAGATGATTATTAAAAAATAACAACAACAAAAAGCAAACTAACTGCTATCAACTCAATTCTGACTCATAGCAACCCCCACTGGCTTTCCAAGGCTATAATCAGCAGCTAAATGCCTTGTCCACTATGCCACCAGAGCGCTTTATTAAAAAACAAGACAGTCCTAAATTAAGCTGTATATTACTATTTGTTATGTGCCTCCTTTAATTTTAGATGGCTACAGTGAGTGGGAGCCCTGGTAGCGTAGTACCTAAGGCACTTGACTGCTAATCAGAGGCTGGCGGTTCAAACCCACCAGCCACTCCTCAAAAGGAAGGTTGGGCAATCTACTTCCGTAGTGATACTGCCTCAGAAATCCAAGCAGGGGTTACTATGAGTTGGGTCTAACTAGACAGCACATAAGTAACAGTGAGTTTGATTTTTTTTAACTAAGTCAATAGGTAAAAAAATGAACTGTTAATTACCTCCTCTAGCTGTATTTCTTTAAGAAAGGGGAACTGACATCAATCTGGTTACCCAGTGACCAACTCCTGTTGGATACACTTCCTAAAAAGCTTCTAAATCCAAATTCCTCCCTCCATTCCTTCTGTCAATACCCCAGTGTGGTAGTTATCTTTGTGTGTCAACTTGGCTGGGCCTGGTTGAGTGGCTGGG
>NW_006924018.1:15080-15656 GCF_000298275.1 Orycteropus afer afer
GTGAGGAGAGACGACTCAGGGACACCCAAAGCAGCAGGCCAGAAGAGCAGGAAAAAGGGGATTAAAAGCCAGGAAGCCAGACAGAGGAACAGTCACCCACAGGGACCCAGGTGGGGGTGATACGAGAGGTCTCCAACAGCAAGACAAACTTGTCTGTCGGTTTGTCCTACTGCAGTGACATGTAGATGTGAGTTTTGAGGCTGAGCCTCTGGTGTTTAAAACCCAGCGAAATAGGCACCTGGTGCACAGGTAACAGCCCAGCTTATAGACTGAGACAGATTAGGAAGAACGAAGAGGCCATCCACTTCTCAAAGAATTGGCCAGGGAAAACCTTATGAAAAGGCTTAGGTTACAGTAGTCCAAACTGCATAGTATTGGTATAATGACATGCACATAGACCAATGGAATAGAATTGAGAACCCAGAAATAGATCCACCGACCTGTGGTCAGCTGATCTTTGACAAAGGGCTAAAATCCATTAGATGTGGAAGAGAATGTCTATTTAATAAATGGTGCTGGCAAAACTGGATATGAATTTGCACAAAAATGAAACAAGATCTATACCTCACACCATAC
>NW_006924018.1:18061-18679 GCF_000298275.1 Orycteropus afer afer
AAAGAAGTGAGAGCCAGGACAAGAACAGATATATGCACACCCATGTTCATTGCAGCACTATTTACAATAGCCAAAAGATGGAAACAAACTAGGTGTCCATCAACTGAAGAATGGATACCCAAACTATGGTACATAGAATGGAATACTATGCAACCGTAAAGAATAATGTAGAATCTGCAAAACATCGCATAACACAGATGAACTTGGAGGACATTACGCTGAGTGAAGTAAGTCAATTACGGAAGGACAAATATTGTATTAGTCCATTATTATAAAAGTCAAGGAAAGGTTTAGATATGGAAGGAAATTTTCTTTGTTGGTTACCAGGGGTGGGACAGGAGAGGAGGGAACACTGTTAGATAGGTACACACAAGTACTGATTTGGGTGAAGAGAAGGGCAATGTACCAAATGTGAGTGATCAACATGGAGGCACTGAGGAAGAGGAAGACATAGAGAGGTACGTGGGAGGTACAGACAACAAAGATGAACCCTTCTGCACATACAGTACTACGTTGTCAGTGAAGGCAAACATGGATATACAGGTGGATAGATGGGTGGACAGGCTGAACTATTAGGTATGTCTATGCAGGGGGGAGTATACCCAAGACCATGTATAG
>NW_006924019.1:0-651 GCF_000298275.1 Orycteropus afer afer
GACTAAGCACAAGCCCGCCCGTGCTTACCTAGCTTCCAGAGACCCGGTCCCTCTTGGGAGGGTAACAAGGGAAAGTGTTCAGTGCAGATCAGTGAGTAAGCATAAGCCCGCCTTGTTTCAGTACCTATGCTCTTAGCACTTAAAATAATGCCTAGTCTAAGTTAAGATGTGCTGTAAGTCAAAACATATGCTGAATTTAGAAGACAGAATGAAACAGTAATATATGTGTCAACTTGATTCGTCCTGGTTTAGAGTGGCTGAGCAGCTGAATGTTACACCCCATGATGAGATTGGTAATCAACTCCATGGTGGAATCTACTGGAACAGCTGAGTAACTGACTTAGGGATGTTGCATTAGGCTGGGTTCTCTAGAGAAGCAAAACCAGTAGAGCTTATATATATATATAGAGAGAGAGAGAGAGAGAAATTTATCTTAGGAAAATGGCTCACACACTTATAGAAGCAGGCAAGTCCCAAGTTCTTGGATCAAACACCAAACTGGAAACTTATCCAGACTCACGCAGCTGCAGGGGCTGATGCGCTCAACATTGGCAGGCAGTATACTGGCTGCTGACTCTGACAAATGACGAATCCAAGATCACCAGGCCTTGTCTATGGATTGTTTGCTCATAGACAGTTGTAGGCAGCACA
>NW_006924019.1:883-10299 GCF_000298275.1 Orycteropus afer afer
ACACAACCCCAACTATCACAGATGTGGTCTGCTTCCAGAATATAGGGAGAACTGTTGAGAAAGGTCTCTGAGCTTTTTGGTATACGTGAACCCTGCATGCAGCCAAGTCTTCATTTAGCAGCCTGTTGTGTTTCATGCCGATCTTGGGACTGTCTCTGGACTTGAATTAGTGGTCTGCTGTGTCATTTGGTAATATTGGGACTGTGCCACTTTTATAGGAGCTCTTGTAACATAGTGCCTAAGACATTTGAGTGCTAACCAGAGGCTGGTGGTTTAATCCCACCAGCCACTCTTTGGAAGGAAGGTTGGGCAATCTACTTCTGTAGTGTTACCATCTCAGAAACTGAAGGAGAGGTTGTCATGAGTCAGATCCAACTGCCACTTTTATTTGTCAAACTTGGGCTTGTTAGCCTCAGCAGCCAGTAGCTGTCTGAGTGAAGAGATACCTCTAGCCCTAGTGGGTTGAGAGCAAGAGGCAGAGCTGAAGCCCAAGTTTGAGAGGTCTTCATGCAGCCCCTAGAGCTTGGCAATTTGCACTTGAACTCCTAGCCTCCAAAACTGTAAGAGAATAATCTCCTGTTTGCTAAAGCCTCCCACCTGTGGTATTCTCTGTTAGAGCAACACAAAGTAATCAAAACAAAGTATAAATTAATACATCTACAAGATTTATGTTAATATTTAGAGAGATTTTTCATGAAAAAGGTTTTTTCAAATTTAAGTCTGATAGGCCTAAAGACCATTGTCTCATGGAATAATTCAGTCAATAGGCATAACATAATTTACAAAAGCATTATCTGCATCTTAATGAAGTGAGTAGTGGGTCTTAAAAGTTATGAGTGGCCATCCAAGATGCAACTATGGGTTTCTGCTCACCAGGAGTAAGAAATCAGCTATAGCACAGAGAAGAAACAAGTCTATATGAGCCACAATCTCATCTACCCTGATACCAGAATAATTAGATGGTGCCTGGCTACCACCAGACTGTTGTGACCAGGGTTACAATAGTTGGTCTCAGATAGGAGAAAAATATGGAGCAGGCAAATTCTTATTTTTAAAAAAAATCAACTAAAACAGTAGAGAACAGAGGATTCCCTAATACTATCTACCTGTCTCACAGCCTTTAAATTCTAGAACTCAGCATATCCTATGAGATCACCATTTAGCGAAATAACAGAGTGGCACGCAAAATAAATACCCACAATATCAGTGCCCTTTTAAAATATCATTACGAGATCCAAAGGTCAACAATTACTCAAAAGCAAAGATATGAAGATAAGAGGGGCAAGAAAACTACACTACTGGAAAGAGAATGTTGAAACATTGCAATAAATATAACCAATGTCACTCCAAAAAAATGAAGAGTGAAGAAGATTTGAACCACCTACTGATGAAGATCCGAGACTACAGCCTTCAGTATATATTGCACCTCACCATAAAGAAAACAAAAATCCTCAAACTGGACTAGTAAGCAACATAATGACACATGTATAAAAGATTTAAATTGTCAAGGGTTTCATTTTACTTGTATCTACAGTCAACACCCATAGAAGGAGCAGTAAAGAGATCAAATGACATACTATATTAGGCAAATCTACTGCAAAAGATCTCTTTAAAATGTTAAAGAGCAAAGATGTCACTTTGAAGACTAAGGTGTGCCTGACCCACGCTGTGGTATTTTCAATAACTTCATATATTTGTGAAAGAGCTCTGGTGGTGTAGTGCCTAAAGCATTTGACTGCTAACCACAAGATTGGCTGTTCAAACCCACCAGCGTCGTTATGAGTCGGAATCAACTTGATGGCAGTGGGTTTGATTTGGTTATATATACCTGTGAGAGCTGGACAGTACATAAAAAAGACCACAGAATAATTGATGCATTTGAGTTGTGGGGTTAGCAAAGAATGTTGAATGTACCATGGATTGCAAGAAGAAAAAAACAACAACAGCTCACTGCCATCGAGTTGATTCTGACTCATACAGACCCCCATTGGTTTTTCAAGGTTGTATATTTTTACAGAAGTAGATCACCCTATCTTCTTTACACAGAGCAGCTGGGGTGTTTGAACCATTAACTTTCTGGTTAATCTGTCTTTGAGGAAGTACAAAAGGAATGCTCCTTAGAAGTGAAAATGGCTAGACTTCCTCTCTCCTACTTTGGTCATATTGTCAGAAGGGACCAATCCTTGAAGAAGGAGATCTCCTGAAAAAGGAGAAGACTCTTAATGATATGAATTGACACAGTGGCTGCAACAAAGGGCTCAAGCATGACGATGATTGTGAGGATGGCACAGGACCGGGCAGTGTTTTGTTCTGTTGCACATAGTTTAGCTGTGGGTCAGAAGTGACTTTAAGGCACTTAACAACAATGTCACCAATTTATGTGGAGACTATTAAATGAGAATCTAACTTGATATGTCAACTTTCATTAAAACTCAATAAAATATTATTTAAAAAATTTAATTCTGGTAATAACCTCAAAATTGAGCCGTTTTATCTTCAAATATCCCCTTGACTGGAGGTGAGAAGAATAAAAGACTTTCTTTCAATTTGCATGTCAAAGAAAACATTATTATCAATTCAAGGTAGCCAGAAAAAAAAAAAAAAAGAAAAAGAAAAGAAAAAAAGAATCTTGGTATATCAAAAACCAAAAGAAAATGTATGTTTTGTTTAAAAAATTATTTGCACACATATTCTAATTATAGACCTTTTTCAGGGCTTTTCCAAAGCTAAAGACTTACATTTCTAACTATAGTTTAAAGATGTGATCAAGAATATGATAAGAAAAACCTGTCTGAAATCTTGTATTTCTTTCATAGCAGAAATTAATATATTTGTTTTAAAAAAGATAAAGATCCACATTGGTTTTGTTATCTGGGATGTCCTCAGGGACTAGCACAGTATATGTTTACATACCAGACCAACTCACTGCCATGAAGTCAGTTCCAACTCATAGCGATGACTCCTTGGGTTTCCCAGGTGGTATCAGTATGGAAATAGATGCCCAATCTTCATTCCAAGGAGTGGCTGGTGGGATGGAACCTCTACCTTGGGTTAACAGTCAGATGCCTTAGGCACTAAACCACCAGAGTGGTAGTTTTGTTCAAACCCAACAACCACTTCTCCAAAGGTAAATTGGGCAATCTACTTCCATAGTGATACCACCTCAGAAACCCAAGGAGGCGCTGCTATGAGTCAGATCCAACTCGATGGCAGTGAGTTTGGTTTGGTTTGGTTTAATTAGAGAGCGTCCATGGGTAGTATAAATGGTCAATACTCTTGTCTGTAACTGAAAGTTTGGAGGTTCAAGTCCACCCAAATAAGCCTCACAAGAAAGGCCTGGGATCAAAACAACAATGAGATACCATCTTGCCCCAGCACTAGTAGCAAAATTCAATGAGACAGAAAAGAACACATGCTGGTGAGGATGTGGAGAGATTGGAATGCTCATACGCTGCTGAATGTAAAACGGTACAACCATTGTGGAAAGCAGTATGGCGATTCTTTCAAAAGTTGGAACTAGAAATACCATTTGACCCAGCTATTCCATTACTAGGTATATATCCTAAAGAAGTGAGAGCCATGACAAGAACAGACATATGCACACCCATGTTCATCACAGCACTATTTACAATAGCCAAAAGATGGAAACAACCTAGATGTCCATCAACTGAGGAATGGATATCCAAACTATGGTATACACACACAATGGAATACTATGCAACACTAAAGAATAATGTAGAATCTGCAAAACACCGCATAACATGGATGAACTTGGAGGACATTATGCTGAGTGAAATAAGTCAATCACAAAAGGACAAATATTGTATTAGTCCATTATTGCAAAAGTCAAGGAAATGTTTACCTATAGAAGGACATTTTCTTTGTTGGTTACCAGGGATGGGAGGGGACCGGAAGGACTACTGTTAGATAGATAGAGATAAGTTTTGATTTGGATGAAGAGAAGGGCGATGTACCAAATGTGAGTAATCAATATAATGGCATTGAGGAAAAGAAAGACATAGAGAGGTACGTGGGAAGTACAGACAACAAAGATGAACCCTTTTGCACATATAGTACGGCATGGTCAGTGAAGGCAAACATAGGTATATGGGTGGATAGATGAGTGGACAGGCTGAACTATTAGGTATGTCCATGAAGTGGGGAGTGTACCCAAGAACATGTATAGGGTTGGCAGACAATGGTCCTATAACTTTATGTGTATGATCTGAATTCCCAGGTGTATAGTAGAGCTGACAAGGGGCAAGGTTGTAGTCACCGCTTGGTCACAGCCAGCTACCCAGAGGGACCGAGTAGTTGAATCGTGGGGTCGGGACCATAGAAACAGAGAACATCAAGCTCAATTGGCAAAACATACTACACAAAACATTGTTCCACCTCCTACTTTGGTGAGTAGCGACTGGAAACTTAAAAGCTTGCAAGCTGCCATCAATCTGCAACGATGGGTCTCTCCTTATCCAGAGCCAAGAACAATGAAGAAAACCAAAAATTCACGGAAACAATTGGTCCTAGCGACTGGTACACCATCCGATCTGCAGCCTATATGACTATGAGACCAGAAGAACTAGATGGTGCCCGGCTACCACTATCAACCACTTGGAAGGGGATGTATGTATGAGATCCTTGATAGAGAGGGAGAACAATGTGGAACAAAACTCAAAATCATTTGGAGAAAAAAAAAGAGTGGAGAACCAGGTTTGCTGGTCCGATATCGCCTGGTAGAACCACTGAGTCTATGACCCCTAGCTGCCCTTCAGGTCTGGAATTGAACCCACACCTGTGGCTTCCAGCCAAACAAAAGACAAGCATAGGAGTTGAACATTTACCTTAGATAGATATACTCCTTGGAGAGAACAAGCATGGGAGAAAGAAGGGCTGCTTATGCACAGGAAGACAGCTCACTTTGGCCTCAGCGCTTATGAATTTTGCTATTCTCCCTACTTGAGTGTCCTTTACCAATCTTCAAGCGACCTTCAATATCACCCTGGATAATTTTTGTTCATAGCACTGTTTCAATAAAGACCTGGTTCTCTGTTCCCTTAAAGATTCCAGGGAGGGAAAAAAAAACCTGTTCCCATGGAGTCAATTCTGACTTATACCAACTCCATAAGACAGTGTAGAACCACCTACTAGCGTAATCTTTACAGAAGTAGACTGCCACATCTTTCTCCTGGGAAGTAACAGGTATATTTGAATTGCTGAATTTTCCTAGGAAACCCTATGGGGCAGTTTTACTTTGTTCTATAGGGTCGCTATGAGTCAGAATCGATTCAATGGCATACAACAACAAATTTATCTTGCTTATTTGTTGTCTTGTTAACCAGAACTCTGAATGGACCAAATGTGGTGGAGTATAATCTGAAAGTTGTTTCTATTCTCCAACCCAGTGAAGGCTGGATGTCTCTTTGCCCACCCTCTGTTGTTATCTCAAGATGGTTCCCTGAGATAGTCTTATTTTCAGATTTTAAAGAAGTCTGAAATAAATCAACACTTTTATCTCACATCCAATTGAATGTTGTTACAGATTGAATTGTTTCCCCAAGAGATTTATGTTGAAGTATTAACCACTAGCACCTGTGAAGATGACCTTATTTGGATATGTTGTTGTTTGTTGTTATGTGTCCTTGAGTTGGGCCCAGGCCCCAACTCATAGCAACCCCTCCTTGGGTTTCTAAGGCAGTATCACAACAGAAGTAGATTGCCCAACCTTCCTTCCTAGGAGTGGCTGGTGGGTTTGAACCGCCAGCCTTCTGGTTAGCAGTCAAGTGCCTTAGGCATTATGCTAGCAGAGCTCCTATTTGGATATAGGGTCTTTGAAAACGTCACCATTTCAATTAACATGAGGTAGTACAAGAGTAGAATGAGTTCTAATACAATCTGGTATAATATAAAGGAAGAGAAGAGATATAGAAAGATAAGCAAGAGAGAAGATGGCCATGCAATCACTGAGTTATACTGCAGCTCCCAACCAAGGAATATATGGGGCTGCCAGAATCGAGGAGAGACGAGGATTCTTCTCCGAAAGCTTTCAGAGGAAATATGGCCCTTCCAACAACCTGAATCTGGAATACTAGTCTCTAGAACAGTGACATTTCTACAAGTCATGTTGGTTAACATCAAATCTAATGTTGAGGAAAAGTTGTTGTTGTTTTTGTTATTGCCATCAAGTTGGACCCGACTCATAGCGACCCCTCCTTTGGTTTCTGGAGCAGTATCACTATGGAGGTAGATAGCCCAACCTTCCTTTGGAGGAGTGGCTGGTGGGTTTGAACCTCCAGCCTTCTGGATAGCAGGCAAGTGCCTTAGGCACTACACCACCAGGGCTCCTTGAGGAAAAGTAAGTAGAAACAAAATCTGATTCCAGTCCAGAATACCTCTTCACAAAAATAGAAGACAAAAAAAAAAAAGTTTAGCATTAAACTAGACTGTGATGTATCACAGGCAATCCACTAAAAGAGATGGCAGACAAAAAGAAATCTCACCCTTTTAGAGCTGAGTGGATACAACTCATTGCATTTAAGTTTTCAAGATAAAATTGCTAATTTACTAGTTTCTTTATGGCAGGATACCTGAAGTTATACTAATCTCCCTCCAAGAGACTGGGTTAGATTTGTAATCCTCCTTGGTTACATATGAAAAGAGATGGCTCCTAGGTCCTTGAGGAAACATCTTTTATTTGCATTTTCAAAGAAACAGAGAAAGAAGTTACACTTACATTCTAAAGGAAATTCTGAAAGCACAGGAATGGAGGGGGAGCCTCTTTCCTTATTTTCAGCTGGAAGTGGAGAAAGGACTCCAATGCAATGAGTCTGTTTTTGGATTTTAGTATGTTCAGTTTTTATTTTCAGCAGAGCAATATCAGTAATTATGAGCAAGTCACGTCTAAGGGATTCATTGTGACTACCTTGATATGTAAACACAGGCAGTACTTTTGCTATAACTTGCAGTGAAGAATCTCATTAGGAGCTTTATTTTTGAAATTCTTTGCCTGAAATCTGTTGCTGTTACCAGGTTCCAAGGTACAGTGACATTATGTACAACAGAACAAAACACTGCCTGGACCTGCACCATTTTCACAGTCATTGCTATGTTTGAGCCCATTGTTGCAGCCACTGTGTCAATTCATCTCCTTAAATGTGTTCTTATTTTTCTTTTATTTTGGCCTGCTTACTGGCATTGTTGTTGTTGTTGTTATGTGCCTTCAAGTCAGACCCGACACCCCGACTCATAGTGACCCCTCCTTGGGTTTCCGAGACAGTATCACTATGGAAGTAGATTGCCCCATCTTCCTTCCAAGGAGTGGCTGGTGGGTTTGAACCTACAGCCTTCTGGTTAGCAGTCAAGTGCCTTGGGCATTATGCTACCACAGCTCCCCCTACTGGCATTAGGGTTGATATTTTCTATTTCAGTATGTAGCATTTTCAGTATGCTTCTACAATCAGATAAAAAACGTATTTGAAAAAAAGATATGCTTTTTTAAATCCAAATCCTCCCCCATTGTGCAAGAAAGCTAAGTGCAGCCTGCCTATCCTATGTGGGCCATATTTCTTGGATATAGTAAAACATTGGGCCTTGAGGAATTGCTAAAGCTCATTGATGTTAGGTGCTGTTAAGTGGATTTTTGACTCATTTCAACCCCATGTGACAGAGTAGAACTGCCCCCATGTTGTTGTTGCTGTTGTGTGCTGTTCAGTCAGACCAGACTCATAGTGACACCTCCTTGGGTTTCCGAGGCAGTAACACTACAGAAGTAGATTTACCAACCTTCGTTCTGAGAAGTGCCTGGTGGGTTTGAACTGCCAGCCTTCTGGTTAGCAGTTAAGTGCTTTAGGCACTACTACCAGATCTCCTAACTGCCCCCATAGGGTCTTTTTTTTCCCCTTAACTTTCTATTGTGTTTTGGGTGAAATTTTACAAAGCAGATTCATTTTACATTCAATAGTTCACACATTTTGTTTTGTGGCACTGTTTACCATCCCCACAATATAACAACTCTCCTCCCACTTCCTCCCTGTGGTTACCCTTTCCCTGTGTCCTTCTTGCTTATGCATTCATGCTTCCTTAGCTTTTTCCTTGTGTGAATTCTGCCCAGAATTCTGGTGGCACTGTGGTAAGCTATCCATCTGTTAACCAAAAGGTGGGCAGTTATAAGGCAATTTGCTTCTGTAAAGATTTACAGCACTGGGCCCTTTTGGCTCTCTGAGCAGCACCATGGCAGTGGGCAAGAATAAGCGCCTTACAAAAGGCGGTAAAAAAGGAGCCAAGAAGAAAGTGATTGATCCATTTTCTAAGAAAGATTCGTATGATGTGAAAGCACAAGCTATGTTCAATATAAGAAATATTGGGAAAACACTAGTCACAAGGACTCAAGGAACCAAAATTGCTTCTGATGGCCTCAAGGATCGTGTTTTTGAAGTAAGCCTTGCTGATCTGCAGAACAATGAAGTTGCATTTAGAAAATTCAAGCTAATTACTGAGGATGTTCAGGGCAAAAACTGCCTGACCAACTTCCATGGCATGGATCTTACCCATGACAAAATGTGCTCCATGGTCAAAAAATGGCAGACCATGAATGAAGCTCATGTTGATGTCAAGACAACAGATGGTTATTTGCTTCTTCTGTTCTGTGCTGGTTTTACTAAGAAATGCAACAATCAGATTCGGAAGACGTCTTATGCTCAGCACCAACAGGTCTGCCAAATCCAGAAGAAAATGATGGAAATAATGACCCGAGAGGTGCAAACAAATGACTTGAAAGAAGTGGTCAATAAATTGATTCCAGACAGCATTGGGAAGGACATAGAATAGGCTTGCCAATCTATTTATCCTCTCCATGTTGTGTTCGTTAAAAAAGTAAAAATGCTGAAGAAGCCCAAGTTTGAATTGGGAATACTCATGGAGCTTCATGGTGAAGGTAGTAGTTCTGGAAAAGCTACAGGAGATGAGACAGGTGCTAAAGTTGAACAAGCTGATGGCTATGAACCACCAGTTCAAGAATCTGTGTAAAATTCAGACTTAATGATTACAAATAAAAAATTTTATTTGTGGAAAAAAAAAAAAAAAGATTTACAGCCCTGGAAGCCCTATGGGGATCTCTATGTGTTGTGATCAACTCAGTGAAAGTGGATTTGGTTCAGTTTTGATCTCCTATGGTTGATTGTTCTAAGGAGTGGATCTCCCTCGTATAGTTGTTCAGCTCATAGCCTCTATTGGTTGGGTGAGTGTTAAGCCATTGGAGTAAGTCCAAATCCAAGCCCAAAGGGTGAATAGGGGCCACTGTTGTTGTTATTGTTATGTGCCATCGAGTCGGACCCGACTCATAGCAACCCCTCCTTGGGTTTCTGAGGCAGTATCACTACGGAAGTAGATTGTCCAACCTTCCTTCTGAGGAGTGGCTG
>NW_006924019.1:10704-11997 GCF_000298275.1 Orycteropus afer afer
CAAATGGAAAGTCTGATAGACAGAAAGATTAATAGAATAAGACAAACTTCCTCCTGGCAGGGCATATAATTTGGAGAAGAGTCCCCTCTGCTGGGAGCTTTTTTAATGTGCAGACAATTAGACCCTAGGGCTAATCTTGATGCCATCAGTCATTTAAATAATAAGTGAATATTTACTACCGAGTATTAAATCATTTGCATTATGTACAAAATCAATTAACAACTTCGAAATTAGTAAATAATTCAAGAGTTACATTGACTTTTAAGTGGATATTAAAGCCAAGAATGTTAGATATATAAATTTAAGAATAACATTGCATCTTTTAGGAGGCAGAAAATGCTTTAAAAAATGGAAATAATAGCTTAAGCAGAACAATAGAAATTGGATTTTATCATAATTCTACTCTTTTAAAATTTTTCCGGTGTATGAGTGTTTATAATATGAATCAATAAAATAGTCTTTTATTGCTGTATTATTTATTTATTTATGGTTATCTAAGTTAAATCAGACCTTGAGATATTTTCAAAAAAAAGAAATCCTATTTAAGAATTTTACTATTTCAAGGGGATTCCAGTAAAATGGAGGAATAGGCATACAAACTACACAGACCCTTTTCAACAAAGAAAAGAGGAACCACTTAACACAGATACAGAAGATAATCCTGGAGCCCTGAGCTTTGAAAGGAAGGATACAGAAGTGGAATAAATTCCAACCAATAGAAAAACCTGCATGAAAACACCAAAAAAGGAAACATACAGAGCTATGGACAGTTAGCGATCCTGATGGCACAAATCACTTGGATGTTGCCAAGTGGTATTAGAACCTAAGAATTATCCTAAAAATCAGCCCTGCTACCCAGGAGCTGCAAGGAGGATTGCACTGCATTGGTAAATAAAAGGGGAAGCAGCAAAGAGGGAGACAGTTTGAGTTGTGGATTTTTGCCTGTCCAGAGCATGCATCCATTTTGAATGTTTACAAGCAGTTTGAGCATTTTGGATATTTAAAGTGACAGTGTTCTCTCAGATTCCAGGGACCTAAGAATAGGCTCCACTTGCTGGGGACCGCAAGGACATTCCAAACCCTGAGGACTGGAAAAGTGAGACATTCCTCTTGTTACTCTTGTACCCCACACCTTCTTGGTGAACGGAGGTGTGGCCATCCCTCACTCCCACCCATCTTCTGGGCTGAGGAATTCCATACCAGTCTGTGTGCTCTGATGGAGCCTGGGTGGCCTGCCCCCTGCCCTACCCAGATATATTTTTCTTTATTTTCTTTTATTATTTTTAATTATCA
>NW_006924019.1:12474-13004 GCF_000298275.1 Orycteropus afer afer
TGGAAGGAATACACAGAGTCACTGTACCAAAAAGAACTGATCGATCTTCATCTATTTCAGGAGGTGGCATATGATCTAGAACTAATGGTATTGAAGGAGGACCTCAAAACTGCAGTGAAGGAAGTAACAAAGAACAAGGCTCCAGGACTTGATGGAATACCCACTGAGATATTTCAACAAATGGATGCTGCACTGGAGGCACTAACTCGGTTGTGCCAAGAGATTTGGAAGACAGCTACCTGGCTAACTGACTGGAAGAGATCCATATTTGTACCTATTCCAAAGAAAGGTGATCCCACAGAATGTGGCAATTATAGAACAATATCATTAATATCGCATGCAAGTAAGATCTTACTGAAGACAATTCAAAAATGGTTGCAGCAGTATATTGACAAAGAACCTCCAGAGGTGCCAGGTGGGTCCAGAAGAGGACACGGAACAAGGGATATCATGGCTGTTGTCAGATGGATCTTGGCTCAAGGCAAAGAATACCAGAAAGATGTTTACTTGTGTTTTATTGACTATGCAAA
>NW_006924019.1:13163-14680 GCF_000298275.1 Orycteropus afer afer
GCTGAAAGTGAGGATGACTTGAGGCACTTACTGATGAAGGTTGAAGAGTACAGTCTGCAGTATGGATCACGTCTCAATATTAAAAAAGCAAAAATCCTCACAACTGGACCAATAAGCAGCATTACGATAAATGGAGAAAAGATTGAGGTTGTCAAAGAATTCATATTTCTTGGTTCTACAATCGATGCCAATGGAAGCAGCAGTCAGGATATTAGATGATGTGTAGCACTGGGCAGGTTGGCCATGAAAGAACTCTTTCAAGTGCTGAGAAGCAAGGATGTCTCCTTGAGGACTAAGGTGCACCTGACACAAGCCATGATATTTCCAATTGCCACATATGCATGTGAGAGCTGGAGAATGAATAAGGAAGACTGAAGAAGAGTTGATTCTTTTGAGTTGTGGTGCTGGCAAAGAATGCTGAAATTACTATGGACTGTTAAAAGAACTAACAGATCTGTCTTGGAGGACGCACAGCTGAAATTCTCTTTAGAAGGGAGAATGGCCAGACTTTGTCTCACCTACTTTGGTTGTGTTGTCAGAAGGATGTTATGCTTGGTAGGGTGGAGGGTCAATGAAAGAAGGGAAGGCCTTCAAGGAGATGGATTGACATGGTGGCTGCGATGATGGGCTCAAGTATAGCAGGGATCATGGAGCTGGAGCGGGATCAGGCAGTGTTTCAATAGCTGTGCATGGGGTTGCTATGAGTTGGAAATGACTAAACAGTACCTAACAACAACAACAACAGAAAAATAAGCTCATCAGATTGTAAACAGGGAATGAGAGACATCAATTGGCAAATGAAGACAATCACAAAGCAAAAAGAGGAGAAAAATAGTGTAGTTACAGAACTTCTAAATGGTGAGGAAGTCAAGACAGTTGCAAGATAAAATGGACTGTTCTAAACTCGAGGAGAAAATTATAAATCTCAGGGTAACCTCAAAGAAAAATGATAAAGCTTAACATCACAATAAGAAAGGACAAGCACAAATATTTAGCAAATACCTAAGCAATAGCAATGAAGGAAATGATGACACGATTCATAAACAAAATAAGCTCAGCACAGAAAATTATATGGAACAAAGAAACCAGAAACACCATGAAAAAACATGTAACAAAATGACATCAATCAATTCATATTTATTCATAATTACACTGAATGTCAATGGAATAAATGTACTACTCAAGAGATAAAGAGTTGCAGACTGGATAAGAAAACATAACCCATCACCATACTGTCTAAAGGAGACACACCTTAGAGACAAAGACAAAAATAGACTAAAAATCAAAGGTTGGGAAAAGATACATCAAGGAAATGGCAATCCAAAAAGAGAAGAAGTGGCAATATTAATTTCTGATAAAATCAACTTTAAGACAAACACCACCATAAGGGACAAAGAAAGACATTATAGAATGATTAAAGGATCAATTGAAGAAGAAGATATAACCATAATAAATATTTATAGACCCAATGAAAGAGCCCCAAAATACATAAATCAGACTTTAAAAGAGTTGAAAAG
>NW_006924019.1:16755-17257 GCF_000298275.1 Orycteropus afer afer
TATGAGTCGGGGGCGACTCGACGGCAAACAACAACAACAACAACAACATAAAGAACTGTGTTGTTGTTGTTGTTGTTATATGCCATCAAGTTCGACCTGACTCATAGGGACCCCTCCTTGGGTTTCTGAGGCGGTGTCACTAACTGTACTCCAACAAATTTGAAAATCTGGAAGAAATGGGTAAATTTCTAGAAACAAACTAACTAAACTAACACAGACTGAGGTGGAAAAGTTGAACAGACCCATAACAGAAAAAGAAATTGAAGAGATCATAAAACAGTTACCAACATAAAAAGTCCTGGCCCAGACAGTTTCACCAGAGAATTCTACCAAAGTTTCAGAGGAGAAATGACACCAATCCTACTCAAACTAGTCCATAACATAAAAATGGATGGAATCCTCCTTAATTCATTTTATGAAGCAAGCATAACCTCATTACCACAACCAGGCAAAGACATCACTAAAAAGGAAAACTACAGACCAATATCCCTCATGAATTTAG
>NW_006924019.1:17357-17864 GCF_000298275.1 Orycteropus afer afer
CCTTCATCCATCACTCAAATAAAACAAAGGAAAAAAAAACACATGATCATATCAATCAATGCAGAAAAGGCATTTGATAAAATCCAACACCCATTCCTGATCAAAAGTCTCAGCAAAATAGAAATAGAAAGGATAATTCTTAACATAATGAAAGGCATATGTGCAAAACCAACAGCTAACATTATTCTCAATGGAGAGAGACTGAAATTATTCCCCTTGTGAACAGGAAGCAGACAAGGATGCTCTCTATCACCATTTCTTTCTTTCTTCTTTTATTTTCTTGTGATTTGGGTGAAAATTTACAGAGCAAATTCACTTTCCATACAGAAGTTCACATACACTTTGTCTCATGACATTGACCACAGTTTATCACAATGCAAAAGCTCCCCTTTAGTTACCTCCTCCCTGTGTCCAACCCCCCATGCACTCCTGCCCCCTGAGCTGTCTCCCTGTGCATAAGCAGCCCTTCTTTCTCCCATGATTGTTCTCTCCAAGGAGTGTATCTAC
>NW_006924020.1:0-12846 GCF_000298275.1 Orycteropus afer afer
CACGCAAATTCTTCTGCTAGTTGGGGTTTAGTCCAAATCTGCATCCTTTCCTTCAAGGCTCAGGGGTCCAAGATTATCTTCTGTGTCTGTGTTAATTGGTTTCCCTTTTCTTTGTTGAAGAGGGTCTGTGCAATCCTTCTGCCTAGTCCGCCATCTTGCCCCGCCTCGGAAAAATAACTTTTATATCATACTCTTATCTTAAACACAGATTGAATCAAAGAGAAATTTCCTCTTGAAATTAAGGGACTCACAATGAAAAGTCTTTGGTATTTATGATTGATCCACAGAGCCTTGTTGTTATATTGCATTGTACTGTCTATACAAGGTTGCTGTGAGTCAGAATTGACTTGACAGCACCAAAGGACAACAGTTGTACTGTACTTAGGCAGCATAAGCTAAAAATAATCACATGAAGGGTCATCATGAACAAAGGTACAAATAAAAATTTGGTGACCACAAGACCTTAGCTGAAAATGAGATATTTTAGAAGGTACAAGAACTTTTCAGGATTTATTGATGTTCAGGTTATTTCCAATGAACAGACTGAATTGGGTGAGTGTTCTTATTATACAAAATAATATTGAGTTATTTTACCTTTGAAAAACAGAAAAGCTATTTAATTTAAAACGAAATAAAAAGTTTAAAATTACACTAAATAGATGTTATATAAAAAAAAGTCATGGGAGAAAAGTCAGCTCTAACTTTTTCAACTCATCACTAATAAAATTAAGAAAATTCACATGTTAACTACTGACTTGCTCTATACATTTGTGTGGATGAGTCAATACGGATAATATTTACTAACTGTGAAAGCAAACTAAAGCATTCTCACTCCCCAATATTTTCCCTTTTAGTTTTATATTGAAGTGACTTACTAATCTTTCAATGTTCTTTATTTCATTATCATGACTCAAAAGCTGTAAAAATCTAATTGCAGTTTCAATCAAAAGTAGACCATGGTGCCAGGCTTATCAGCACTGCTTTGTGAAAAATGAAGTACCCCACTTCCTATTGAGTGGAAATCTAAAATCTCCTTTAAGCTGCCTTCATAGAGTTTAGCTGCAGTGCAAGCAGAAAACATAAGAATGAACCTTGCTTCAAACCATTCTACTCTGATCTTTTTATTTTTATTTTTTTAGGTTATGTTTTGCCGTAAGATTTTCATTTGATCTGTACTCCCACTCTGACCCCAATGCTTCAGACAGAGGATTAAAAAGTAAATTACTTGAATTATGATGAAATTTGAATCTAGACAGCCACAATGAGTTAAAAAAAAAAAAAAGACACACACACACACACACACACACACAACCCATTAATGATGCCCCACAGAGCCAATCACCTTAACTAAGCATTGAAGTTTGTTTCAGACAAAAGCTTCCAGTCACATGTACTACTTAGAAACAACTTGCACAAACAGATTAAGACTGGAAAATCAAATAGATAATGAAGATTCCAGGGAAATGGTGCTTCTGGTAATGGTAGACTAGATAACTTGGACCTATTCTCACATTGAGGATAACTACAAAAACTGAATAAAATAAAAAATAATTTCTTTCAAGGCCCTAGAAAGCTAGCATGACAGTGAAAATTTACCAGGTCAAGATCAGAGGACAATGGAGGCTCATGAAGATGAGCTTTGAGTATGAGGTTGCTTCTCTTGTTGGGGTCATTAGCTCCCTGGCCTAACCCGTAACACTGATCCTTCACCTATTACCATTTCACATGCTTATATATTTCCACATAAGAGGAAGGATGGGCTGGAAGTCAAAAGACCAAGGGTGAATTGTGGCACCTTCCCTTACAAGCTGTCTCTGGGGAAATTTCTTGAGCTCTCTGGGTCTCGGTCTCCTCATCAGTAAAAGCCAGAATTAATATCTCCCTTTTCAGGTGCTTGTTAAGAATTAATGAGGTATCCCCCAGACTATGGCCTCGAGTCACCCTTTGGGCTTGGAACTGAACTCACTCCCCTGTCTTAACTCTCAGCAAAATAACAGACAGGCCTATGAGCTGAACACCTACACCAGGGAGATTCACTCCTTAGAACAGTCTACCACAGGAAATCAGAAGGGCAGCATTTGCACAGGCAGAAAGACAGGGAAGCAGAAATGTATAGGCAAGAAGGACACATGGAATGCGTAACCACAGGGAGGAAGTTGGCAGTGAGATGTTATACTGCAAGAAATGTTACTAGTGTCACAAAACAAAATGTGTATGAACTGTTGAATGTAAAACGAATCTGCTTTGTAAAATTTCACCCAAATCACAATTTAAAAAAAAAATTGAGACATGTTTAGCAAGGCTGTTGCTAGTTGTCATCGAGTCACTTCCAACTCATGGTGAACCCATGTACAACAGAAGGAAATGTTCCCAGTACTATGTCATTTTCATGACTGATGGCATGTTCAAGTCCATTGTTGTAGCCACTATATATTTTGAGTTCCTTCTAAACTAAGAGCTCGTCTCCCAGTACTGTATGAGATAATATTTTGTTATGATCCATACATTGGCTTCGGAAGGAAGGTTGGGCAATCCTACTTCCGTAGTGATACTGCCTCGGAAACCCAAGGAGGGGTCGCTATGAGTCGGGGCCGACTCGACGGCAAATAACAACAACAACAACAACATACATTGGCTAGTTTTTGGAAGTAGATCTCCAGGCCTTTCTTCCTAGTCTGTCTTAGGCTAGAAGCTCTGCTGAAACTTGTTCACCATGAGTGACCCTGCTGGTATTTGAAATACCAATAGCATAGCTTCCAGCTTCATAGCAACACAAGGCACCACAGTATGACAGACAGATGGGTGTCAACATTTAGTAACAGTAGGTACTTGATTCCATGCTATATTTCTTACTTGTGAGAGTTTTCTCCAGAAGTTTCTCTCTTCTGGGCTGATCTATGTGACAAGCAACAGGAGCAGAAATAACAGCAGCAACAGCAACAAAAGTAAAAAAAAACTACCTTTTTTTTTTTTTACAATGTACTATCTATTCAAGATATACTATATATTTAGCTAGAAGATGTGCTAAGAATTTTGTAAATATTATTTCCATTAATTTTCACCATAACCCTATAACATAGGTATTAGAACACTGAGGCACTAGAAGGCAAAATATTTCACCCTAAATCATAGTTATTAGGAGTGGAGGTTGTAATGGGATCCAGGACTGTATGGCTTTAAATCCCATTCTCTTGACCACCATGCTACACAGAAATCTTTCCCATTTCATTATGTGTATTTTTCAATCTATTGTCATCAGTTCTGTTTAGGCTTATTTTACTACACTGGACTTTAGAAAATACTGTATGACTTTTTTCTCCTAGAATATTTATGATCACAATTAACATAGAGAATCAAAATTTAAATCAGCTTTTGTATCCAAATAATCAATCAGCATATCACTAAATGAAATTTTACTGCATAATCAAAAGGGATAATTATTTCTGACAGTCTAGTTAAATACAAACTTGTAGAAGAATCCACCAGAGCTTTTTATATCTGCATAGACCACTGAAACCACCATCTAAGAGAGGCGCCTTGGGCACCATGGCCCTTGAAAGCTTAACAATGGTCAGACTTGACTCAGCTGAGTGTGAATTACAGATGGTCATTTCAGGGACTCATTTTAAATTCTTGAGCAGCCATTTATGTTACCAACTCACAGGACACATAGGGTCACAGACTGTCCATGCACCCACATATCTGAGTGAGAGTGGAGATAAAAAACTTTATAAAAGTGGAGGACAAGAAGTACATGAGTGAACAATCAATTCCTCACTTTGACAATGCTGTGTCCTTAGCAAACTCAGAGAGGAAGGAATGACCAAACTCAGGGAAAAATATCCCAAAATACTTGAAACTACTGATTAAATATATAGTAGTACAGAATTTTTTCTTTCTGTTTCTTTCTCCTCCCTTTAATTAGTTTGGATTTTTAAGCCCACTCAGAAGCTTCCCTATTTTAAGATGTGGCTACCTACCTTTTTCTTGGTTAGGGTCACCAATAGATATGAAACAGCCACATGAAGGTGCAGACACTCTATTTCTATTTTATTTTCTTTCAAATAGTGTTCTAGTTTGGAGAAAAAGTACATAGGATTGTATCTGAAATGACTGAGCTATACATTATCCAATGTTAGTGCCATTTTTCACATTAAGTTAACATTATGGCAAAACAGCACAAATCTTTTATTATTATTATTATTAGAATATTCTCTTTATTTCCACTCAACTGCACTCATTATTTATATTACAACATTGTGCAATTCATGTCATAATATGGAAAGTGATGTTAAAGAGACACATTAAAAATCACTTGGAATTATGGAAACTCTATAAATTTAATGGAGATTAACTGTCACAGTATGAAAAACCATTCAGTCATCTGTATGTTGCCTGCAGCCTTGAATTTTTTTTTAACTTTTTATTGTGATTTGGATACAATTTGACAAAACAGGCTCATTTTACATTCAACAGTTCATATACATTTTGTTTTGTGACACTGATTACAATCCCCACGATGTAACGGCTCTCCTCCCCCCTCCTCCCTGTGTCCTTCTTACCTATCCATTCCTGTCTACCCAGCTTTCTCCTGAATAGTACAAATCTTAAGGCTGAATAATAATTATTTATAGGATAGTTTTTTTTTTATCCCTACATTGATCTTAATTTCAAATGTTTTTGTACATGAACTAAAGCAGTAGTTTGAGTCCACATAGACATTTACTTATGTTAAAGAACACATATTTAAACTGTTACAGTACAGTTGGTGGTTTAGTGGTTGAAGCATATAGATACCAACGAAAAGGTTGGTGGTTAGAACCCACCAGGTGCTCCACAGGACAAAGATGAGGCAGTGTGCTGCTGTAAAGATGCACAGCCTTAGAAACCCTACGGGACAATTCTACTCTATCCTCTAGGGTTGCTGTGAGTTAGAATTGACTTGATGGCAGTAGGTGTTTTTGCTTTGGTACAAGACATTACACTAAGTACCATGAGGTTATTAAATACACGCAGGCACAAACAGGTGAATTAGATACAGATCCTACCCTCAAGGAGCTTACATTCAACTGATAACACAACAATATATTCAAAAATGAAATGCAATAGGAAATGAAATATATTTAGAGAGGTACAGGTAAAGTGCTTTAAGAATGATTTTATTATAACCTCTAACCCCAGCTCCCTTCCTAGAATAACATCAAGATGCATCTGAAAAAAAATAAAAGTTATTCAAGACAGGAAGGTCTTTATACTTCTCTCGATAATAAGTTGGAAGCTCTGGTGGTGTAGTGCCTAAGGCATTTAACTGCTAACCAGAAGGCTGACGGTTCAAACCCACCAGTCACTCTGTGGAAGGAAGGTTGGGCAATCTACTTCCATAGTGATATCGCCTTGAAAACCCAAGGAGGGGTTGCTATGAGTCATATTTAACTCCACGGCAGTGAGTTTGGTTTGGTTTATGCGTAAGTTAAGAAAATATAAATCTAAACTTAAGTAGTTAAATTGAAGAAGAGTAAAAAATATAGTATGATCACTGGTCAAAAATTGCTCCATTGAATAAACTTGCTCATATTTGTGAGTCCCCTTAGTCTGGGTTTAAATATTGCCTCTGCTATTTTCTACCTTGCTTGCTGAAAGTGAGGATGACTTAAGGCACCTACTGATGAAGGTTGAAGAATACAGTCTGCAGTATGGATTACATCTCAACATAAAGAAAACAAAAATCCTCACAACTGGACCAAGGAGCAGCATCACAATAAATGGAGAGAAGATTGAGATTGTCAAAGAATTTACATTGCTTGGTTCTACAATTGATGCCAACGGAAGCAGCAGTCAGGACATTAGACAACGTGTAGCATTGGGAAGTCAACTGCGAAGGAACTGTTTCAAGTGCTGAGGAGCAAGGATATTTCCTTGAGGACTAAGGTGCGCCTGACACAAGCCATGATATTTCCAATCACCTCGTATGCATGTGAGAGCTGGACAATGAATAACAAAGACTGAAGAAGAGTTGATGCTTTTGAGTTGTGGTGCTGGCAAAGAATGTTGAAAGTACCATGGACTGCTAAAAGAACTAACAGATCTGTCCTGGAGGAAGTGCAGCCAGAATGCTCCTTGGAAGCAAGAATGGCCAGACTTCGTCTCACCTATTTTGGTCATGTTGTCAGAAGGGACCATTCCCTGGAGAAGGATGTCATGCTTGGTAGGCTGGAGGGTTGACGAAAGAGGGGGAGGCCTTCAACGAGATGGATTGACATGGTGGCTGCGATGATGGGCTCAAGTATAACAGGGATTGTGGGGCTGGCGCGGGATCGGGCAGTGTTTCGTTCTGCTGTGCATGGGGTCGCTATGAGTCGGAAACGACTCAACGGCACTTAACAACAACAACAACAACAATTTTCTACCTGTTTGATTTTGGGCCTATTTCCCCACCTGTAAATTGGTACTAAATAGTCCCATCTTGGGTTGTTGGAGTCCTCCAGAAGCAGCACCTGAGACAAGGGTGTGAGCACAAGTAGATAAAATTATCTAATGGAAGCTAATGGAAAAAGTGCCAGTGAGGTAGAGGGGAAGGGAGTGAAACCAATAAAGGATGTGTAGTCCAGAAATTTAATCTATCCAGTCCCATTGATCATTGGCTGAGCACAGTGGCTGCAAAGCCTCTGCCTAGTAAAGTCCTGAGGCAAAGAGCTACAGGTACTCAGCAGGTGAAAACTTTCAGGAATGCTGAGAGATGAAGAGATTTTAATGGGGCACGCCTGGCATCTGGCTCAATCCCTTCCTCAAAGGGAGATGATGTTGTTGGGTCCCTCAAGTTGATTCTCACTCATAGCAATCCCATGTGACAGAACTGCCAGAGGGTATTCTTGGCTGTAATCTTTAAAGAAGCAGACCTGCAGGTCTTCCTCCTGCTAGGTGGGTTCAAACTGCCAACCTTTTGATTACCATCTAAGTGCTTAATCGTTTGTACCATTAGGGCTCCTTCAAAGGGAAAGGTGGGCAATTAAACGAGTGTGATAGTTGAAGATGTGTCAACTTGGCTGGACTCCAGTTGTGAGTGGTGGTTCCCATGATGGATCACATGACTGAGTTCTGAGCGGCTGGTCTGCCCAAGGGAAGTTTCCCCAGGGGTGTGGCCTACCTGCAATGCTATCCCAAGGACAAGCTGGAAGAACGGCATTCCAGACTATATACTTCCTGAAGCGAGCAGCTCGCTGCTCACCCTGGAGGTTTCGGATTCATCCTTTGTTGGGAACAGTAACCAGTGTGCTGTGTGCCAGCTTGATTCTCTTGGCTCTGTTGTGCTTATGGGAACCAGGCGGCTCCGGGCCCCATCCCCTCCAGAGACGAACTTTTCAGCTTGAACTTGTCGGCTTCTACACGCTTGTGAGCCATTTACCTAAGATAAATCTCTCTCTCTCTCTCTTTCTCTCTCTATAAATATATATATATATATATATACTTTGCTGGTTTTTGTGTTTCTCTAGAGAACCCAATCCAACACAACGAGGCAATGTTTATAAAACCAAAAAAAAAAAAAAAACCAAACTCACTCCTGTTGAGTTGGATCCAACTCATAGCGACGCTTTCTTAGGTTTCTGAGGTGGTATCATTATGGGAGTAGATTCCCAACCTTCCTTTCGAGGAGTGGCTGCTGAGTTTAAACTGCCTTCTAGTTAGCAGTCAAATGCCTTAAGCACTACACCACCAGAGCTCCTAGTGTATATAAAGTCCTTGTTAAATGCCTAGCACATAGTAATGCTCAATAAAAGTTAATTTTCTTACATCACTTTGAATTTTTGAATTTTGGAAAGCAGACCTTGCTCTTGTGTGTGTGATTCGCTCCTGTTTTTTTTTCCCCCAGCAAAGCAGAGAAATCTCATTAGTGAAGCTTATTGGATTTGGTTCTGAGATTGCTAAAACCAGTGGGTTAGAAAGGAACTAATCACTGCAAGTAACTATTGCTGTTAGTTGTTGTTATGTGCCATCGAGTCGGACCCGATTCATAGTGACCCTTCCTTGGGCTTCCAGGTGGAATCACTACTGAAGTAGATTGCCCCATTGTCCTTCCAGTGAGGGGCTGGTGGGTTCAAACCACCAGCCTTCTGGTTAGCAGTCAAGTGCCTTAGGTACTACGCTACCAGAGCTCCACTGCTGTTAAGCCATAGAAATTAGATTTTATTTCATAGGAAGCTGGAAAGCTTTACCACTTTAACTGCACAGAATGAAGGCTATTCCTAGAGTATCAGTGATTTCATCCACAGTTTTATTTATTGAGATGGAAAAGGCCTACAGCCCCACAGTTCATACAAACTACACATCAGTGAGATCTCAACTTAGATTTCATAATTGTATTATGTAATCTGCCAGATTAAAAATGACAGCAAGAGAGACCCAACCATCATTATGCCTCTGTTTTTTTGTGTGTGGCTTTCTCTCCAAAAAGCTACAGTTGGTAAGGTTTTTCCTATGTAGAAGAAAACTGTTTCTGATCAAGGATGTCTGCTCTAAGACGCAAACCCAAGGCCTTGCCTTTATAACTTCCTGCCCTCAAACCACTCACAAATTCCCTCTTATTAAAAAAGAAAAGACTACATATAATGCTTTTACTCAGAGCTTACAATTATAGTACCTCAATTCTAAGATATGATTTTTATGTATTTTAACATTTCTGAAATAGGGCTGTATCTTATACTAAGTGGCATTGAACAACTGTGGCAGCAGATGCCAGTCATTCTATAGATGCCATTGCCTTTGTTCTAGCCATTCATATTATGTCACTTTCTTTGACTCATGCATGATGCCTACACTCCCCTGTTGAATTCAATTTCTATTTAAAATATCTTTTAAAATTATACTATGGCTCAACATCAAACAAAAAGTTGCGTGCAGCTAGGCACAGAGGAGTTGGAAATATCAATTTGAAATCAGTAATACAAATAACCATAACTGAAGAATGACAGCAATTTCTTTTATTTTTATTTTTATTTTTTTGTAAGGCAAAAGCAACATGGTTTCCAGGACATAAATCAAGAAGACACCCCCAAGCATATGAAACTGTGTTACGTTTTGTTACTCTGACACATCCACATAGATTGCCAGTTGCCCCTAGCAGTACAACTGTAGTCAGGAGAAACCACCAAATCTCTGAAATAGATGTGGTTTGATTAATTAATGTATCACACTAATTCCTAGAGCAGTAAGCATCAATTTGCCTAAATATCCTGCTAACTTTGGATAGAAGCAGCTTAACTTCTAGCAACTATGATTCAACTGAGGAAAAAATGCAGCTTAATCAAAAAGGGAAATTTTTCAGAATGGCTCAGAAAAAAACCACAAAGAAATTTTGCACCAAAAATACTCTTCATGGCACACAAAACAACACTACATGGGATAACATGCATAGCAATGGACCTTCAGTTGAGAAGTGATTGAAGAGAATCAAACCTCAAATGAGAAGCTTCCAGAATACTTTAACCAATTGATTTTGCTAACTTGTCTTATTATTTAGGCACAACAAGAGTAATAGATGAAAAAAGTTTATATCTAAACAAGTCTAAAAGAGCTTTTTAACATTTATAAAACAACAATTTTAAGTGATTAGGAAATACTATGTCAAAGTTGGGGAGCTCTGGTGGCGTAGTGCCTAAGGCATTTGACTACTAACCAGAAGGCTGGTAGTTCAAACCAACCAGCTGCTCCTTGGAAGGAAGATTGGACAGCATTTCTGTAGAGATACTGCCTTGTAAACCCAAGGAGGAGTACTATGAGTCGGATCCAACTCGATGGCAGTGAGTATGTCAAAGTTTAATTTTTTTTTTTTCTAATTGGTCCATATATGCTATACCTTTCAATTGATGGTATCTTATTGTTGAAGTTCAGTCGTAATAACAGCTACCAACTTGTGGATATCTGCCACACACCAGGCACCACTTGCAGCACTTTATGGACATGATTTCAATTAGTCTCCACAAGAACCTATAAAAGGTATATAAAGGGTGTCTTCATGAACCTGCATGCCTTTGAAAAGTAGTTTCCAAATGGATCACATGTGTAATGCTGTTTTTAAAAATATGGTCTAGCACCTCTGTGTTCTGAGTTATTGTTCTGGCCTTCCAGATGGCGTGGATAACTGAGTAAGACCAAAATCCTGAATTTCAAAATGATGAAGGCACCCAAGAGAGGCACAGTGTGTGATTAAGTTCATTGAGACAAAATAAGCAATGTAATTTTCTGTTACTTGGTATAAAAATATAATTTGGATACGATTTATTGAAGAAAATAAACTTTATTATATGTGTTCTTTTTTTTTTTTTTCCTATTCAATATTTATTTAGCTTCAATAAGTTATTTGTGGTAGACCACAGCTGGAGCTAAGGAGCACTGGTGATGTAGTAGTTAAGGCATTTTGCTGCTAACTAGAAGGTTGGTGGTTCAAACCCACCAGCTGCCCTGTGAAAAAAAGTTGGGGTAGTTTGCTTCTGTAAGGATTTACAGCCTTGGAAACTCAATGGAGGTTGCTATGAGTCAGAATTGAATCAATGGCAGTGAATTTTTTTTTTTTTTAATAGCTGGATCTACTGATGGCCAGATTATGTGGTAATAATTAGTCCAGGAAAGATGTGCCTGAAATGTAGAAAGAAATTTCCTGTGTGGCAGCTCCTCAGAAGTTGGTGTGGCCCTTCTCTAAGCCTCCTCATGTGAAAGGCAGTGAACCTGTGGTTCTGAGAGTCTCTGAACTGGCAGATTCTTCACTCTGCACAGACTCTGGGTATGCCCTCATGAGGAAGGCACTGGGAAGCCAAGTTCACTAACTTCTGTAATCTCATATATTTACTCTAACATTCGTTTGCTGGTTGTGATAGTTGGAGCTGTGTGTCAACTTGGCTGGACCACAAGTCTGTGTGGTTTAAGCAATTGTGTTGTGGGCTATTCCAATAACATTTTGAGCAATCAATCCATTGAAAGGGAGTTTTCCTAGGGGTGTGGCCTGTTTCTAGTATACTTATGGACATCCTGGGAAAAGAGACAGTCTTCCATGGATCGAGATTCTGTTGTGCTGCCTACAACTGTCCATGAGCAAACAATCCACCATTTGGCCTGGAGATCGAGGATTCATCATTCGTTGGAGTCAACAGCCAATATACTGCTTGCCAACCTTGAGCTCCTCAGCCCTGCAGCTGCATGAGTTGGGAAAAGCCTCCAGCTTGACGTTTGATCCAAGAACTTGGGACTTGCCAGCTTCTATTAAGTGTATGAGGCATTTTCCTAAGATAAATTTCTCTTTCTCTCTCTCTCTCTCTCTATATATATATATAAGCTTTACTGGTTTTGCTTCTCTAGAGAACCCAGTCTAACGCATTTGATACCAGGAGTGTTCTAGAGAGACAAAATCATAAGGATGGGCTTCCTAAGTTGGTTCTCCAATTTGATTAACCATAAAGGCACTGATGACCCTGCCTCCATTAGTAAAGAGGGCCCTGCTAATCTGTGTCATGAGGTGGCAGCAGTAACACACAAAATAGCCCCACAAATAGATCAAGTACGTTTGAGAAGTGAAGCTCTGGGTGATCGCATATTTGATACTTTTCTGCAATTTTGTCAGCATGAGGAGTATAAGGAGGCTGGTTGGTTAGTCCTACTTACACTAGACAAAGTGGTGAAAGAGTGAGATGAGCTCAGGGCTGCTGAGTCGCAGCTTAAGCTCCACATAACAGACCTCAATGTTTCCAGTTGTGTTCTGAAAGAAAGCTTTATTTCTTCTAGTAACAGAGCTGATATTGCCGAAAACCAAACCCAGAGTCTTATTGTAAGGGTGGCTGAATTACAACGCCAATTAAATTGTCAACCCAGAATGGTGTCTGAATTTTAAGTGAGGGCATTGATTGGGGAAAAAATGGGATCCTGAAACCTGGAATGGGGACATATGGGCAGGTAGTCAGGAAGATCAGGATATGGAGCCTGTAAATTCTGTTGAATCCCTTTCATCTGAAGGGATTACTGTAAAACCATCATCCTCTCCACTTCAGTTTTATGGGATTAAGCCAACTATTCCTGCTGGGTCATTGCCTGAAGCAGAGACCATAGAAGATATTGCTGAAGTTAAGTCCAAGCAAGCCCCAAAACATGAAATGCAAAGTGTGACTGAGGAGGTGGTACACTACACCCAAAAAGACCTACTTGATTTTGCTAATATGTACAGACAGAAACCTGGAGAATATGTATGGGAATGGCTACTGAGGGTGTGGGGTAATGGTGCAAGGAATGTAACATTGGATCAATCTGAGTTTATTGTTTTAGGCCCACTAAGTATGGACTCTTCAATGTTTCAGTTCAAGAGGTTAGGAAAGGATCTAATAGTTTATTTGGTTGGCTTACTGAAGCATGGATTATGTGGTGGCCGACCTTAAGTCAAGTTGAAGCACCAGACCTGCCTCGGTATAATGTAGAAGAAGGTATTCAGAGGCTTAAGGAAATTGGCCTATTATAATGGATTTATCAGATTAGAACCCTAAAGCCAGAAATGGAGAGTCCAGAAGGCATGCCTTTCACAAGTACGGTGAGGAATAAATTTGTGAAGGGAGCTCCAGCATCCTTGAAGACTGCTGTGATTACTATTTTATGTAGCCATAATTGAGCTAAGATACTTAACTATGATGGGGCTGACTGGATCCCATGGTAGTAGGGGCAAAGTGTCAGCAGTTAATCAGCAAAGGCAAGGTGGGTATAGTTACCATAATGGACAGCAGAGTCAGAACAGTAATCAGAATGTGTGGAATTATGGCATTGGCTACTTGCATATGGTGTTCCTAGTAGTGAAATACATGGCAAACCTAGTAAATA
>NW_006924020.1:14086-16640 GCF_000298275.1 Orycteropus afer afer
TTTCTTTGGAATGGGTACAAATATGGATCTCTTCCAGTGAATTGGCCAGGTAGCTGTCTTCCAAATCTCTTGGCATAACCAAGTGAGTGCCTTCAATGGGGCATCCGTTTGTTGAAATATCTCAATGGGTATTCCATCAATTCTCGGAGCCTTGTTCTTCACCAATTACTTCATTGCAGCTTCAACTTCCTCCTTCAATACCATTGGTTGTAGATCATATGCCACCTCCTGAAACAGATGAAGACTGACCAGTTCTTTTTCGTACAGTGGCTCTGCGTATTCCTTCCATCTTCTTTTGATGTTTCCTGCATCATTCTATATTTTGCCCATAGAATGTCTCAATATTGCAACTTGAGGCTTAAATTTTTTCTTCAATTCTTTCAGCATAAGAAATGCCGAGTGTGTTCTTCCTGTCCGGTTTTCCAACTCCAGGTCTTTGCACAGTTAATCGGCAAAGGCAAGGTGGGTATAGTTACCATAATGGACAGCAGAGTCAGAACAGTAATCAGAATGTGTGGAATTATGGCATTGGCTACTTGCATATGGTGTTCCTAGTAGTGAAATACATGGCAAACCTAGTAAATAGTCACTTGATCTATATGTTGTTGTTAGGTGCTGTCAAGTTGTTTCTGACTCATAGCGAACCCATGCACAGCAGAATGAAACACTGCCCGATCCCACGCCAGTTCCATGATCCCTGCTATACTTGAGCCCATCATCGCATCCACCGTGTCAATCCACGTCATTGAAGGCCTTCCCCCTCTTTGGTCAACCCTCCACCTTCCCATTTGCCATTTGTCATTTGTCATTTGTCATCAGAAATTTGTCATTTCTTCCATTTGCTTTAGCTACTCTCTGCTCAAGAGCAAGTTTCAGAGTCTCTTCTGTCATCCATTTTGGTCTTCTTTTCTCATCTTTTTAGTAATCTCTTGCTTTCTTCATGGATAATGTTCTTGACATCATCCCACAATTCTTCTGGTTTTCGGTCATTGGTGTTCAATGCATCAAATCTATTCTTTAGATGGTCTCTAAATTCAGGAAGGATATATTCAAGATCACATTTTGGCTCTCTTGGACTTCTTTTAATTGTCTTTAACTTCAAGTTGAACTTGCATATAAGCAGTTGATGGTCTGTTCCACAATCAGCTCCTGGTCTGGTTTTGGCTAAAGATATTGAGCTTTTCCATCGCCTCTTGCCACAGATGTAGTCAATCTGACTCCTGTGTGTTCCATCTGGTGAAGTCCACATGTATAGCCCCCGTTAGTGTTGTTGAAAAAAGGTGTTTGCAATGAATAAGTCATTGGTCTTGCAAAATTCTACCATGAGTTCCAGCATTATTTCTGTCACCAAGGCCAAATTTTCCAACTACCAGTAATTCTTTGTTTCCAACTTTTGCATTACAGTCACCAGTGATAATTAACACATCCTGAGTGCATGTTTGGTCAATTACAGATTGCAGAAGTTGATAAAAATCTTCAATTTCCTCATCTTTGGCTTTGGTGGTTGGTGCATAAATTTGAATAATAGTTGTATTAATGGGTCTTCCTTGTAGGAGTATGGCTATTATCCTATCACTGACAGCATTGTACTTGACAGATCCTGAAACATCCTTTGTGATGATGAATGCCACGCCATTCCACTTCAAACTGTCATTCCCAGCATAGCAGATCATATGGTTGTCTGATACAAAATGGCCAAAAACCATCCATTTCAGCTCACTAATGCCGAGGATATCAATCTTTATGCATTCATTTCACTTTTGACAACTTCCAATTTTCCTAGATTCATACTTCATACATTCCATGTTCCAATGATTAATGGATGTCTGCAGGTCTTTCTCCTCAATTTGAGTGGTGCCACATCAGTAAATGGAGGTCTCAAAAACTTTACCTTATCTGTATGAGTAAGGCTGGTTTTACTCTGATGATGCAGCTCTTTCCCAGTCCTATTTTGAGAGCCTTCTAACCAGTCAGGACTATTCATAAAGTTGCACGGTAATGTATTAGACATTGTTTCTTTGCTATTCATAAGGTTTTCCCTGGCCAATTCTTTGAGAAGTAGATGGCCTCTTCCTTCTTCCTGGTCTGTCTCAGTCTGTAAGCCGGACTGGTACCTGTGCACCATGTGCACCCTGCTGGGTTTGAAACACCAGTGGCTCAGACTCAAGACTCACAGTAACACGTCACCATGGTAAGACAAACAAACAAACAAGTTTATCTCCCTTAGCTGTTGGAAACCTCTCCTACCACCCTTACCTGGATCCCTGCAGTGGACTCCTCATCTGTCCCGGTCCCTGGACCTTTTCCTCTCCTTTCTCCTGATCTTCCACCCTGCTGCTTTTGGGTGTGGCCTGGGTTCCCTCTCCTCACCTGGAACCCTGTGGCTGACTCCTCATCTGTCCCAGTCCCTAAGCCTTTTCCTCTCCTTTCTCCTGCCCTACCGCTTTGGGAACAGCAGCCTAGATTGAATCACCAGAACACAGAGTCATGGCTGTTAGGCTGAAGTAAAACCCAGGCCCCAAAATGTCAGCTAGCAGCTTCCTCTAGATGTCAG
>NW_006924021.1:0-562 GCF_000298275.1 Orycteropus afer afer
TTTTTTATTTTATTCTATGTGCATAGAGTATCATGATTTAAAGTTATGTGTCAGCTTGGCTGTGCCATGATTCTCTGGTTAGGTGTTCATATTGCAGTTTGGCAGTTATGTAATAATGTAATGTATTCATCCCTCATGCTGAGATATGATATAGTGTAATCACCTCTATGATGAGATCTGCTATGAGCAGCTGATTTGTTGAAAGGGAGGTCTCTTGGGGGTGTGTTTTGCATCGAATATATGTGAACACTCCAACAAAGCTCTCCAGCTTTTTGCTCACACTAGATTGTGCATCTGGCTTTCATTATCTCAACTCTAGTTCTTGGAACTTGAGCCAGTGGCCTGTCATATTGTCTGCTGATCTTGGGATACATTAGCTTCTGAAGCCTGTGATCCAGAAGCATGCCATCTTATCTGCTGATCTTGGATTTGCCAGCCTTCATAGTGGCACAGTTTGAATTCTGACTGAAGGCTGGCAGTTCAAACCCACCAGCCACTCATTGGGAGTATGATTGAGCAATTTACTTCTGTAGAGATGCCACCTTGGAAACCCAAGGACAGA
>NW_006924021.1:1587-2390 GCF_000298275.1 Orycteropus afer afer
ACAGAGGTATTTTTAAGTGGTAGAATTGCATTCAATAAGTCCTAAAGATATTTTCTCTTTTTAGGAATATTCCCAAGAGATTTGAACTTAAAGGAAAAATTCATAAAACATTTCACAGGTAAGCAGATAATATACCAGTAATTCAATTAAATAAAAAATACTATATGGAAATGTCTTTGTTAAGCACTGAGAATGCAGAAGTATATGTCTAAAAGAAACTCACAGGTCTTCTAAGAAGATGGAGAAATATTAGTATTACCCATAAAGTAAATTAAAAAAAAGAAGCTAGGGGGACCAGGACAGAAAGAGGAATCACTGCAAGGATTCAGGTGAGGAGTGGGAACCCAGGCCATGCCCCACAAGTGGCAAGGTAGGAAAGCAAAATAAAGGACAGTAAAAGACTAGGGGGACTGAGACAGAGCGAGGAGTCAGCTGCAGGGATCCAGGTGGGGAGAGGGAACCCAGGCCATTCCCCAAAGTGACAAGGTTGGAAAGCAGGATAAAGGAGAGTAAAAGGCTAGGGGAACCGGGACAGAGTGAGGAGTCAGCCACAGGGATCCTGGTGAGGTGAGGGAACCCAGGCCACGCTCCAGAAGCGGCAAGGCGGGAAAGTGGGAGAAAGGAGAGTAAAAGGGCTAGGGGGACTGGGACAGCATGAGGAGTCAGCTACAGGGATCCAGGTGAGGAGAGGGAGCCCATTCCATGCCCCATAAGCAGGAAGGCAGGAAAGAGGAAGAAAGGAGAGTAAAAGGTGACGGGGACTGGGACAGAGTGAGGACTCAGCTGCAGGGATCCAGGAAAGG